>NC_086017.1:169187500-169440000 GCF_029281585.2 Gorilla gorilla gorilla | reverse complement strand
TTAAGTGCCAGTGCACAGAATCAGTTCACTTAACACTAACCCAGTGCTTCCAGCACTCTGCTTATTTTCCAAGTAAAAGCAGTAAACAAAAGTAATTTTTCCTTAAAAATAATATTCATATGTGCTCAGTAAAAAAAAACAAACAAACCTGTTACCTATCCAGATCATAGAAGAGAAGTCACCAATGATTCCACTGGAAGCTCAAGCTTTCGCATCTTGCTTTTACCACTCCACTTGGTCACAAAAGATTTTAAAAATAAGCGAAGTCCCTCCCCCATTAAAAAAAAATAACTTTGATAACTTACTAAACAATATGGTATCAGTTTACTTGTCTTTCAATTCCCAAACAAGTCAATAAACGCACAACATTTGCAAGAGCAGATGCTGAATAATTTAGTCAAAAAATAAATAAAAAGCTGAATATTTACTTAAAAGGTAGAGTCAACAAGGTAAGAAATTATACTATAATACGATGATATGATATAGTCACTAACAAAATTGAAGATCATAATAAAATGTTACAGAAAGAGTTGGGTCAAAATTTCAAATTTAAAAATACTAGTCTGTAATAAATCTAAATAATATTTTAAAGATGTCACAAGCCCCTTTTCTAATCTAATCATCTTCACTTATTTGTTTTTTGCAATTATGAGATAGGATTTTCTTATATAAAGTAACCCATTCTTTCCTGTATTGATTATAATAAATTTATCATAAGCCAATTCTTACACATACTGTAATCAAGGTAACCAAAGTAAAAATAAAGTTGAATCTGTGCTGACTCCATAAAAGACAAATTACGTGGTCCTCAGATTTTCCCTAGAAATGCTTTAAATGATACAGTAATAGTATTAACTTCCAGATTTTGACAGAATTCCAGCAGAAACCAGCTTCACGTGTGTGTATACATATTGCATCTAGCACTGAACAAATAAAAAGTCCAAGTTGTAAAATACCATACATAGTATGACTGCATTTTTACAAGTTAAAAAAAAAGCTAACTAATATATGCATATATATGCCTGAAAATAGAGAAGGATACAGGAGATGAGTGGTAACTATTAAGACAAGATTGATGGCAGGTAGGAAAATATATAATCTTTTTTTTATATATCAGTTTTTTGACATATTACAATGAACACGTATTAAAGTACTTTATAATATTTAAAAGTATATAATGAAGTTTTTAAAAGGGTAAGGATGTAAACAGATAAAGGACAAAATGTTCTCATAGTTAGCTCTGAGTATACTGGAATTAAGGTATTGTTTTTATCTAAAGTTTCTTACATTAACTGGAACTGTTACAATTTTTTCTTTCTCTACAAAAATAATGATATACTTTAAAAAGTCTTATGCTTTGATAAATTTCACACACTATTTTAACAACGCTATGAGTAAGGGGAAAATGAAAAAAGTGAAACAGAGTAGTTGTGTGCCTTTCTAGAGGTCACACAGTAAAATCACAATATTCTGACTCTTTGTGCTGTGCTCTTCCTAAAATAAACAGGCTGTGTATGTTAAAATTAAATACCGATGCTATTATTCAGTGGCATAACGGTAATAAGCGTGATTAAAGATAGCACTGTGGCAAAGGCGTTCTCCATCTTAACTCCTAATACCTTGATTGGAGAAACAGAAAGCAATGCTGTTATCCCTGTTGCTAGTTCTCTCTCTACAGTTACTTAAGTTAGACCCCAAGAAAGCCCCTGAAATAACTGCTAGGTACCACATGGGATGCCCTGCAATGAAGGTAAGCCTACAGTGTTTTGAACCCTAATACAAAAAACAATAATAAGAATACAATATTCAGTTATTGCAGTAGTTTCAAGAAGGACTGATTTTCAGACCCTTAAGTAATGAGAAGTAGGAGTTACTTTAATGCATTTAGAATATTTAGTTTTACTTTAAAAAGCCTTAATAACCTCAGGTGCATAAAAGTCAAAAAAGTTATCTATATTAAACATAATTCTGAGACTATTAACAATATCATGAAAATTGCATGACATCTTGTCCTTTTTTTTAAACGTTAGCCTGCCACCATTTCCCCTCCATTTTAAAAACCATTGTGCCTTATAATAAAACACACAGATCTTTCTCTAGAGGGTGAAAGGAGGGATTGGGGAAGGGCAGAGAAGGGCCCAAGTTCATGCTATTTGAATGACTGGACAATATTAATCATTTATTACAGAAGCAATTTTCAATAAACTTGTAACTCATCAAAATGTATCAGAGAAATGGATCACTTGACATGGCACTGTTTATGACTAGATTATATGCCAGTCCTCAGATTTAAGATCTGTAAACTGCCTAAGAAATTATGACAGTAATATGACATTAACATGACATTAACATTTTATCCACATTAAAGGTATTTTAATTTGCACACATTCATAGGATGCACTGTGTGTTAAAAGGAAAGAGAAAGATTTATGGAATTGGTCTTGTAGAAAGAAGAAAAACTTCATGTTGTTTCATCTCATGATCACAGTTTGAGGAAAGTGTCTGCTTTAATATGCAGTTTCACCCTAAACCTCAAATGTATATTGTCTTAGGTGAGAAAAATATATTAAAATGTTAGGAGAAAGGTATCTATTATGCTGAAATCCTTAAATGGTGACATGAACTAATAAATATTTTTAATCAGTGTTTAATAAATTTATTGAGTATATAGGTAACATCAGTGCATTTTGAGATAATATATTCTTAAACTCATTTAGACAAATGTCAAAAACATATTTTCAGAACACAGTAAGAAAATATGAAGCTACAACTGAAATATTTAAAATGCTACAGACGAAAGTTTAGAGTTTACAATCTATTTTTGCATTTTCTAGCTCATGTTGTATATTAACTGAATCCCCAAAAGTATGATAATAATCCATTAACTGTGTTTATGCTTGTGTTAAATAGAACTATTAGTCTGAAAACCGAAATACAGCAGTTTGATTTTCAAGTCCTATGTAAAATAGTCTAAAACAGAAAGGAAAGGGCTTTTATTGGAACCTGATAGTTATTGAATACCTAATAGCAATGGGCCTGCCTACATTTCTGGCAAGCAGAACTATATTCTTATAAACCACTGATGGGCTAAACAAACTATTAATGAGAGTTGCTTTTCAACACTTAAAATGGTCAGACTGTGTTACTTGACCACAAGGACAAGTAGGACATCACTCTCAAATGTTATACAATATAAGAAACATAAATGAGACCTCTGTGGAGAGACAAAACCCACAGGTATGGCTCCAGAGTTCTTTTGCTATTCAACTATTAATAGAAAACAAATCCCACTTAAAGCTGTAAACACTTGTAACCCTTTTCACTAAAAGATGTATTATCATTCATTTAATTTCCCACTTAAAGCTTAACAAGGTATTATTAGTCCTAGTGTCCAACTCCAGTCCTGAAAAATACAACTTAACATCTGAACCAAAAAGTTTCAAACAAATGTCTGTTACTCTTGCAAGATAAGATGAATTTTTTGCCCCTCTATAAACTTTTTGGAGTACCTCTTCCCCTGGGTTTATGAACACCCAACCAATCATTCATAGGTTGCAGAATAATACTCAGTGAATACAATGAAAACATCTAGATTCTTCACCAGATTCAGAAGGCCTTCTTCACTGGACACATGTCTTTCAATTTAAGGCCTTTTAATGTATTTTTCTCCCTGGTGGTCACTGAACCAGCAGCATTAACCTTGCTTAGGAGCTTGTTGAAATGCATAATTTCAAATCGTGCCCCAGACCCAAAGAATCAGAATGTGCTTTAAGCAAGAATCCCAGGTGACTCATATGTACATTAAAGATGGTGAAGCACTGCCCCAGATCACCCTGTACAGTTACTACAAGCCACTTCTATTTATTTGACTTTTCAGAAAAGAGAACAAAGGAAGCTTTAGAAACATCATACTGATCAGGATAATTCATTTCATTCCTTGCCAAAGGGGGCATAGCACAGCTGTCCTTCTTTCAAGCCAGAAACAACCCACAAAACTATTTTGACCTAAAAAAGTAATTTTTCATACAGCTCAACTTAATATTTTCTGATCTAAATCCTTCTCCCAAGAGAAAAGGATAGCATCATTTTTATAGTTTGCTTATAAAATAATAATAGCCGTATTGTCATCAAATGGCAAGGTTCTATCTCCTGTATTTTTTTCTTAATTGGAAAAATAAAAACGTGTTGACTTCATTAAACCCCCCAGCTGAAAGGAAACATTTTAATCCCCATTCAGTAGTCCAATAAGTGTCACTACTCACTACATTATCCATAACTTTAAAACATAATGGAAGAAAAAACATGGAGTCACCGGGCTCGGTTGCTCATGCCTGTAATCCCAGCATTCTGGAGGCCGAGGAGGGTGGATCATCTGAGGTCAGGAGTTTGAGGCCAGCCTGACCAACATGGTAAAATCATGTCGGTCTCTACTAAACATAAAAATTAGCCAGGCATGGTGGCCGGTGCCTGCAGTCCCAGCTACTCAGGAGGCTGAGACAGGAGAATCACTTGAACCTGCGAGGTGGAGGTTGCAGTGAGTGAAGATTGCACCACTGCTCTCCTGCCTGGGAGACTGAGTAAGACTCCCATCTCAAAAAAAAAAAAAAAAGGAAGAAAAAAGAAAAAAACATGGAGTCAGCACCCTTTGATAGAACAAGAAGAACTTAGAGTCAACTTTCTACAACTTTAGAGCAGCATTAAAAAAAAAAAAAAAAAGTCAGGAGCAACATCTAATAACCACCCACCTCCACTCCTTCAACCCTTCTGTGATAACAGACATAATCCTGGGGTCATTATCAGAAGGCCTTTCATCTATAAGCGATTATTCATCAAATTTAAAAAATTATTTTCTTAAGTTCATTACAAAATCTAATTAAGCACAACATTATAAGCAGTGTTTTCACTCATTTCCTTTAAGCCTTAAAAAATGTTATAGGCACTGAGCTATAACACAAACCCACTGAGTATGCAGCATCACTTCTTGGAACCTGAGGGTCAAGAGAAACCTATGCACACGTGAAGCATGTGCTACCTGTTGTGCTGTTAGCTATAAACCACTTAGCCTCTGACCCAGGAATCTCATATCTTCTGCCAGCATCTATACAACTGTGGAAGGCATACAAGTAGGCTAAAATCTCAGACCCTTAATAAAGAAACACAATAAATATAATGATACACACAGTAATTTTTCCAGGATATAATGTTAAGCAAAAAAAAAAAAAAAGAAAAAGAAAAAAAAAGAATACACACACTACACATACACACACACAGTTTAACCAAAAAAAAAAAAAAAAAAAAAAACCCCAAAAAACAAAAAAAAAGGATTAATAATAAAGCAGAAGTCAATAAAATTGGCTGTTTACAAGGGGTGGAGGAGAACAGGCTAGAAAGGAAGAGAGTGACACACCTCTCTGAGAATACCACTGTGTATAATTTTGACCTCTGGAAGTATGTTAACATCATACATGTCCAAAGATAATTAAATCAATAGGAATGGGGACAAAGACACCTAAATTGAACGCAAACAGAAACGAATAAATGCAACTATATTTCAAATGAATAACATAACTATATTCATTGGAGAAAGGGAACTGCAAATAAATCTTGAACTCTTTTTAATAGGGTTGTTTTACTCAAAGTATGCTTGTAGCAATTCTAAAACTATTTTATGTGTATTATATGACTGAACAAATGAGTAACTGTATTGGTGTTATTAGGAGTCAGAGTTCTCACTTGTTATAAGAACCCAGAAGCCATCTTGAAAAGATTCTCCCTCGATAAATCTGGGACAATCTGAGCATCAAAATAAATAAGGGAAGTAACTGACAATAACCTATTTAATAAAATTAAAATCATGAGTCCTTACTCCTGATAAATAGATAAATAAAATAAGGAAGGTGGGCTCTTCCTTACTGTATAGAATGCTGGCTGTAACATGGAGGGAGCAGTAGAATTGGAAAATCTGTATTTTGCAATCATCAGACAAGAATCATCAATGGATAACAGAGCAACAGCCTTCAAAGTCTGAGTCTAGAACTTTAAAAAGGCATAGGTTTTATGGGTAGTGAACAAGTTTGTGAAAAGAAAAATAAGATGGTATTAGACAGTACCTTATAGAAAAATTAAGCTGAGGAGAATGAGATACTAGGACAGTTCTCAGGATCACTTGGCAACATTGAGAGAAAGAAATGATTAAAAAAAAAAACCAGAGAGGCTGAATCAATGGTCTAAGAGACTGTAAAAAACTTAAGTAAAGGAAATCAGTCCTTGAAGAGGTTCCAGGGGAAGAGCCCACCTATCCCACTCTTTTCTCCACAGATCCACACTTGCTTTCCCCTTTTCAGGGTTACATATAACTATATACCAAGAAAAGCATATAAACATATAGTACAAAAACAGGGCAACTATGTTACCTGATAGCAAGTATAACAAGCAACAAATATAATTTTTCTTAACTTATTAAAATGTATATTGGCTTTTACCCCCTTAGAACAATGCTAACTCTCTATGATAATCTAAGTAAATAATTTTTTAAAAACAAAGACTGAAGAAAGCTACACAAAGAAGAGATTAATTCCAAATGTACAGGATGCTTTTCTTATTTTAATATTATCATATATTTTTTAACACTGATCTATTAAAAAATATACTTCTAATTGTATTTGGATATACAGCCAATTCAAAGAAGAGCTACATCTATGCTAGAAGGCTCTAAACAATCTGCTCAGCAATGAAAGGGAGAGACATAAACCTCCGGTGCCCACAGATGCTAGACAGAACAGGTTTCATTAATGCTCAACCCATAAATTGTGAGTTTAGCTCCATTTTAGGCATGAACCTTTTTAGAAAGGTTTATAAAGGTATTCTTCATAATATCACTGACTTTAATGAGTATTATTAATGTACAATGCAAGATGGATGAATGGATGGATAAACAGACAGACGGATAGATGAATATATTGTTAATAGTTCACAGTTAGTGGGTCAATTACAACATCAAGTTACAGTCTTTCAAACAACTAAGATAAAATGCATTCAAATCATCCGCTTCTTACTACCTAACTGTATGCTAGTCCTGGCTCTTTATTCCCAAAATGCTTATCTTTGAAACATATTTGAGGTATATGACCTGGCTCTCTCATTCCCAAAATGCTTATCTTTGAAATACATTTGAGGTATATGACATAAGTAAAAATGAAATATAACTTAGTGTCAAGAATAGGGAAGAATAATTAATATACAATTATTCTTCAATGAGTAGCTATGTTTTATAAAAAGTTTTAAAATATTTTTAGCCAGAGTACTCTTTCTTCAGATGAAAAGTTATTTAAAAGTTCAAAAGTTTACAAAATAACTAAAAGTGGAACTATTTTGGTTAAAGTGAGTAGTGGAAGTCTGGAGTACCACCTGCTGTGGAGAGCTTTCTGGGCAGCCCAAGGCACAGCTAGAAAACCACTGCTGGATAAAATTATAAGTACAATATAAATGTGTGAAATAGTCACTGAAAATGAGATGCTACTAGTAAGTATAAAACATATGAAATTTAAACTAATAAAACATCAAAGCCATTTTTATTTACTGAAGAACACAAACAAAGTAAATATAAAGTATTTTTAATAAATAATAATTTACAACAAAAGTATAAAAGACACCTCAGGCCAGGTGGCTCACGCCTGTAATTCCAGCATTTTGGGAGGCTGAGGCGGGTGGATCACCTGAGGTCAGGTGTTTGAGACCAGCCTGGCTAATAAGGTGAAACCCCATCTCTACTAAAAACACACAAAAAAATAGCTGAGTGTGGTGATGGGCACCTGTAAGTCCAAATACTGGGAGGTGAGGCAGGAGAATCGCTTGAACCTGGGAGGCAGAGGTTGCAATGAGCTGAGATCGCACCACTGCACACTAATCTGGGAGAAAGAGCGAGGCTCCATCTCAAAAAAACAAATAAATAAATAAATAAATAAAAATAAATAATAAAAGACACCTCATATTGGCACTATGATAGCTGTTCTTCCTTGTTGTAAGCCCCTAACTGATACTGGAATGTGATGTTACAGACTAACATGTTTATTCTGATGTCCATATGTCCTAAATCTATGTGCTATTATGAAGTGATAAACAGTGGTTCAGGAAATATTTTTTAATGATGAAAATAACCATGTTATTTACTAACTTCTGATCCCCAAATACATAGCTCAAATTTTCTATTATATCCTCCTTTTTAATAATTAATCTCTAATTTTTAGGATCACTTTTAAAAGTCTAGGTTTCCTCAGTTTCCATTAGCTATAAAAGAAAAACCAAAAATTCCTTCCAACTATAAAACTGCTATAAGTCAAAATGAAGCTGTCTCTTGCTACTGTTTGCTTTTGTGGAAGCAGAACAAAAGTACATTAATAGTTAACAAAGCTACAGTATGATATACGAATGAAGTCTTGCATTAAAAAACTACTTGGACTGTATTTACAAAAGAATCTGTACCATTAATTATTCAACATTTGGATCTGACCAGAAACCAGAGGATGACTCTGTAACGCTCAGTTTAAATGAACTACTTAATGTTGTAATAAACACTCAATACAGTGGGCTCAATGAATTTCAAACATATTACAATTGTAAGGGTTTTCCAATTTTTTGATCAATAACAGATTTTAATGCTAAATCAGTTTGAATTTCACTTTTCTCTAAAATGTTTACTTAAACCAAAAATTTTGCATCTCAATTATTTTATATTCTAAATCTGAATGTAGTTTAAACCAATGCATTATTCATAAAGCAAAGACATCAGGAAAGACAAAGCTGTGCACTTCTTTCAAAGCTGCTAAATTGCTAAAACATACCATATTTATGCATGCAATATTTGATTGTGTTTTTCTTAAAACACAAGCTTGTTTTCATCAGATCAAGATATGCCAAAAATTCTACACCAAACAATTTTTGTTTATAATTAAAGCAAGCATCAATCCAAGGATTGTCATCCATTTCATCTCTACATCAAAAAAAAGTAATTTAAAAAATTTTTAAATTCCCTTGAAATGATAAGAGAAATGAAAATGTAAGTGCCTTCACATAATAACAGTAAGCTGACCCTTTGGGAAATCGTTGACTTTCTCAATACAAGGTATTCAAAGCTCATTCAAAAGTGTTCATTTAGAATGCAGATATCAAAGATGATGCAAATGTTCAAGAGAAAATTAGAACTTACCAGATGTTCTAATCCAGCTTTGATGTTTCCAGATTCCCTAAAATAGAAGAGTAAAAGTTCTAAATAGTTGCTAAATCCTTGTCTGCTCTAATTTGTTTACCTCAAAAATGTTTTATAAACCCTTGTAATTTTTTCATACGTATTTACTTATGTTCGTAACACTGTTTTTAAGGACAAAACAATTTTTATCAAAAGTGAACAGATAATTTATATCATCAGATTTACCACTAAATTGGTATTTCACTAAAAAAAGTTTCAGATTTTTTAGTCAATGAAAAATGTAAAGAACTCACAAACATCATTTTATTCTTCACACAATATCTATTCCTTTCACACTAGCTTTTCTATTAGAAATTTTATTATATTATTGTTTATTTCCAACATTTATTATGAAAATGTTCAAATTTACAGATTCTATCCACCACCCAGATTCTATAACTCACATTTTATTATATTTGGTTTCTCAAATATCCATCCATCAATGGTTGCGTTTTTATAAAAAGAATGTACACATAAAGAATACATTAGTGAGTACACAGCTAAATAACTAAATCTTAACCTATTTTCTCCTGTCATTAATTTTATGAATTTAATGCACACTACAAATCAGGACCTATGATCATTTTAATATTAAAAAAGAAAATATCACCAAAGAAAACATAAACATCAAATATCATGATATATTTTAAGTATTAAATTTCCTGCTTTTTACTGTAGAAGAGACTGCTTATGGAACTGAAAATACAAGTATCTGTACATGTAGCAAACATAATTTAAATACAGATTTGTTGAAATGTGGCAAATAGTTAAATTTTTTCTGATTTCAATCTGTACTAATTTATTTGTGACAAATGAACTTTGGCTTTTCTCATTCTGATCAAGCAATATTTTAGTTCCATTTTAAGTACCAAGCATTACCTTTTTAAACAAGAAATTATAATCCTACCACATTGCAGAAAGTAATTATTAATATAAATCCTCCAACAATAAACAACATTATTATATTCATGATGTTTAATCTTCTCCCCACATCTCCTCACTTCTCTGAGGGGTCTCAACTTTCTTTTCTATTTCTGTCTTCTATTTTTTCTTTGCCAAAGATATACTTACCTGTTTCCTTTGTCTTGCTTCCAAATTTCTCCATTTTTATTCCCTTCAGATTTGCTGCTGGAAAACTGTACTCATGGCTTCCAACCTTTGCTCTCACTGCCCAGTCTGATATATTAGAGTAAATTCCCACTTCTACTGATTAGCACTAATTTTCAGCCATTCTCTTCTGTATTTCCTGCTTCTGGCAATCTTAGCAAAACTATATATTCAATGTTTAGATATTTAATGGTTTCTGAAACTCATTATTTAATCTCTAATGTCTGCAGTCCTACTGACAAATGATAAGAAAAAATTACTGCAAGGTGTGAGAGAAGGCTACTATCTATATAAATAATTATTTTATACTTTATCATTACAAAATTAATGCATTTATCGGAGCTGGAAGTCAAATGAATCTTTACATTTTCACAAGAACATTCAAATATAGTTATTTGTACAACTTAAAATTTAAACCAAAAAGTATTAACATATAGTGAAACATCTGAACAGGGCAACATATATGTGTGTGTGCACATGCACGCACACACACACACAAAATAAAATTAAGTCTTCCTCCCATCACTGACTCCCAGTTCTCAATCTTGGTTTATCCTTCTGAAGATATGCACTCATGTGTGTGTGTGTGTGTATGTGTGTGTGTGTCTTTCTCCCTTCTATGTTTGTTGAAATCCACAATAGAAGCATATTATACACTCTGTTTTGTACCTTCACTTGGCAATCTATCTTAGAGTCTGTGCTATATAATACACATCTACTTCGCTTTCTCGCACAGCTACATTGTCACAAAATGGTTCTTATTAGAAAATAATATTGCAATATATAAAGAACGAAAATGATCAGATTCAAAGTATAAGTCCATACTTTATTATCTGAAATAGCTGGGGCTAGACATGCTTTATCAGAATATTTCAGATTTTAGAAAGGTTAAGGTATGTCATACAATGGTGCCAGCAGGGTCTGACGCAGCATCTCATCATCATACACGTTAGTAATTCTGAAAGAAAGATATTAATGTCCACACAAAATGGGATAAACAAAGACTGTAAATAGCTTCATTTCAGGGTAGGTTTGCTGTCAACTGTGTCTGCCACAATCTTAGGGAAAATCGCTTAATTTTCTGAGATACCTGTATTTGAGAATGAAGACAAGAAACTGCTCTTTAAAACAAAAAGACAATGTAGGCTATTGCTTTGCCATGTTTCTAAGTAATTCTTTAAATTAAAAGATATTTATAAAATGTTTTGAATGGCATGGCTGTGAGAAAACTAGTCATCATTCTTGGCACATTCGCTTTCCTTCACTATCAAATGTAACCAAATGTAATCAACCATAAGGCCCTGGCTATCCAACAACCTTAATTATCATTAGATCTAACTATTTCTTTCTATCTCCACAGCTTTTATGTTATTTCAGTCCATCATCTTTTCTCCCTAAATTGCTGCAATAGTCTCTTATTGAATGCCAGTAGTTCCTGCCTTGTCTCATGTCAATTCATTTTCCATTAACACAACAAAATCTTTCTAAAATGTAAACTTAATCATGTCAATTCTCTTCTTAAAATCTACAGTATCCTACCATACTGCAGTTTACCTATTCCCTCTGTTATCTTGTCAAAGCTACATTACATGAAAAGTAACAACAGCAGCCACAACAAACTACTAACCTGGTTTCACTCACCAATGAACCACTTTCACCCTCTACCTAAAATGCTCCTTTTCTCCCAGCCTCCTCTAATCTTCCCTATCTAACAAAAATCCATCCTTCAGGACTCATCCTAAACCATTCTTCAATTGGGGAAACCTTCTCCTTGTCCCACAAATTATGTGATGAATTCTTCCTATATATTTCCATTAACACTCTGGGCAAGTCCCATCACAGAATTGATCACAGTATTTTATAAATGCCTATTTACTTTTCTACTTACACCAGTGAAGTGAAAACTCCTTGGCGATATGCATTATGTCTTTTCAATTTTTATATTCCAGCACCCAATACAATGACTGAATCAATATATTTAAGGATATGACATCTGAATCACAAGACAAGCTTGGGTACAGAGTCAGTAGCAACCAGCTCAGGTCTCTGAGCAGTACTATTCAGCCCCACTCTATCTCCAACCCATGTAAAGAGCAAGGCAATTTGCAACACTGAGTGGCTGCCTGAGATAAAACAGTAGTATTAGGAGGAAGGCACAGGTGCCTGTATGTACATGAACATATGTAGGGTGTGGGTGGTTATTTATTTATTTTTTTTACTGTTTTTGAGGGTGTGGGAGCCACAATGGGGAAAGTAGTTGAGGCTAAACTAGAACACTAGAGATTGTCCACTCTAGTTTTTAAATTAGCCTGGAGAAGCACAAGTCAGATCTTAGGTTTTTACCCCTCCTTTTAGATTAAAATTGCTATCCAAGGCAGCTAAATGCTGTTAGGAAAAAAAAAGATGAACCCACAAGGAAAATTGTAAGATGTATAAACCAGAATTTTAAAAAATAATAATCTTATCCAGAGAAAACAGAATAAACTAAACAAGAATGTAGACATAATAACATCTTCAAAGAGATGATTTTTAGAAATATAAGTATGAAAATGAAGTTATGAAAAAGAACCAATATATGATAGTGGGTATTAGAAACATAATCATTTGAAATAAAGAATTCAGAGGATGGATTGAAAATACAATAGATACAGAAAGAGGATGAATTAATAAGCTGGAAAACTGGGTAGAAGAACTATTGCAGAAGGCATAGGGAGGGGGCAAAAAGACAAGACAAACAACCGATAGAATTAAGAACAGGAGGAGAAGTGTTAACATCTATATAATGAGAATCCTAGAAGGAGGGTTAAAAAAAATGGAAGACAAGAAATATTTGAAGAAATAATGACAGAGATTTCCCAGATATAAAAATATTCAAATCTCAGGTTCAAAGGGCACATAGAGTGCTGAAAGGATGTTTAAAAATCTGCAGCAAAGCATATTATACGGACATTTAAGACTATAATGGATTAAGAGAAAAGTCAAAAAGCTTCCGGAATGAAAAAGGAGACCCCTACACAAAGGAAGAATATCACTGATATTAGATTTCCCAACACTAAAGTGAAGACAAGAAGACAATGGAGTAATAACAACTCTCGAGATAAAGTGTTACAGGAAAAGAACTGTGAACCAAGAATTAACACATAGCTAATAAACTATTATTTAAATACAAAGAAATATAAAGAAATTCTCAGCATACAAGGTTTCAGAAAATTCACCACACAAAGACATCATTTAAAAGAAGCCTTGAAGAATATAATGCAGGTAAGAAGATAAATAAATTCAGGAAGAATCAACAAGGTAAGGCAAGTAAAGGATGGCCTCGAATTGAGCAATTACTGTAATCTAAGTAATCAGTAACTAAAAAGAAAACTAGAGAAAGTTCACCCATAATCATCTGGAATTGAAATCCCAGAAAAGATTTTCAGATTGGATAAAAAACCAAAATCCAGCAATGTATTATTTACAAAAGACACATAATACAAAACGATTCAGAAGCGTTTCCCAAAAAAAGGTTTCCCATAAAACCAGGCAAATATGGACCAAAAGAAAGCTGGGGCAGCAAGTTTAATGCTTTAATGACAAAATACATTTAAGTCCCCTACTCCCATACATACATACATATGTACATACGTACACATAGGTACGTATATGTACATATGCACATACACATGCGTACGTGTACGTATACGTACGCATGTATACGTGCGTATGTGTACGTATACGTGCGCATGTACGTATACATGCGTATGTATACATATGTATGTACGTATACATATGTATGTACATATACATACGTATGTATGTATATATTATGAAAAGAAGGTAATTTTAGGTAATATATACATATGTGAGAGTCAGGGACTTAAGTATATTCTAGTCTAGGGAAAGATAAACCAAGAAGTTTTCATTTATATCTGGAAGGTTTGCATATACATAAAGCTTAACACATATCCCATTTGGACACCTAAGTTTAAGCAAGTTCTCCATGAAAATCAGTTTCCTTTACTTTTACTTTGGTCAGAAAGATAAGGAAGAATGACCACCTCAAAACAACACAGGTAAAGTATCATGAGTACATAAATACAACACAAAACAGTATGACATATAATACTTGTTTTAGAAGCAGAGTGCCTACACTCAAATTTAAACACTACTACAAAACAGTCCTGTGAGCTTGAGTAATAATCCAACTTTTCTCAATCTCAGATTGTCCACCTATGACGTGAGGCTTACTTGCCTTACCTAACATACAAGGTTGCTGTGAAAGAGTAAGAAGGATAATGTACATGAAGATAAAAAATAAACTATAGAAATGTTATTATGATGGAGGATATTTAAATACAAAAGTCTTAAAAGTGATTCTAAGAGTTTTAATGAATTTGAAAAAATAGAGAGGCAACATCCAAGACACTGATAGAAGGATCTTACAACAAATGGTATAAAACCTGTCCTCTTTAGTGGTCTGTCTCTTGGGTTGTCCCTGTCATGACTTCATCAATATTTGTGCAACTCCTTTTGCCCTGTGCTGAAAGCAGACTTAATTCAATTATAGGTCTCAAAACTGATAAAATGGTCCTGAAGTGGAAAATGGGAAGAGATTATTGGCAAATGAATAAAGATTTGTATCGAACTAACACACAGGAGTACAGCAGGTCTTTTTTTAATCATTCCCTGTCTTAAATCTTCTGGGAACCATGAGTTTCCCTTCCCCTCATGCAGCACATCGATTTCTGAATTAGACTGCAATATTAAATAATTAATATACTTGCCATGATTGATGTTCTGCATTAGTTGAATATTAGGTTATCAATCAAAATCCACTTGGTTTAATGTAATAATATTGAAAAAGTGTCACAGGCTGTTCATCCAATTTGTAGTTGAGGCAGCACAGATAGTAATGTTGGCATAACACAAGGCTGTAAAGCAGGAAATGCAGTGGCTCAACATGTATGAAGCAGACATTTTAAAACTAACTGGGACAAGACTGAGGTTGTCCAAAATAAACCAGGTAGCACCTGATAGTTTTAATTTTAGGAGTGAGAAGATGCCATATATCAATCATGACATGGTAGGCAAGAAAAAAATTAAAAGTAGGTATTACTTTCCCTTTGTTACAAACAAATTTCATTATTTTTCCAAAAGAAATATACTCTACGTCTAAAAACTATTGCTATAATAAAGCTTATGTCCTCTTAAGAAATTTGTAAACAAAAACACTAAGATTTTTTTAGATCTCGTCTTACCAGAAAGTCATTGACTTTTCTTACCTTTTCTTAAAACAGAAGAACCGTATCAATCATACCAATGAATATTCAGGTTTTTTAGTAGTCTAGAGGAATCGGGTTAAGGAGCCACACTTAATAATGATATTTATTTTGAAAAAATACTATTCTTTCTGATGATGGCAATTTCCCTTACTATCAATATTTTGCATCTACATTTGTCAAAATATAAGCTTAGGAAAATAACTTAAATTACTTGACTCCCAGTAAAGTAATGACAATTTTTCTCATCATTCCCTATTACCTCAATCCAAAATCTATTATGGATTTACTTATAAAAGTGATTACTTAAAAACAAATTTAAGAAACAAAAGAGATCTAAAAGAAAAGTGACTTTTTTGGGGGGATGAGTAGAAACTTAACAAAATAAATATAACCAAAACCATTTCAAAGAGCAAGCCAAAATTCCAGTGAGGGTTTAGTTATAAAATACTCATAAACCATAAATCACATAACTAATTGAAGTAGCATTAAAGTGTCATTCCACTGAACAAGTCCTTGGTAAATAAAAGATTAAATATAATTATAATCACTAATGTATTATCCTATGTAAAAATGTGTACATATACAGTAGTTATGAAAAATTGAGTTAACTATTAAAAATAATTTTTTTAAGAGACATTCTGTCACCCAGGCTGGAATGCAGTAGCAACATCTAGTTAGACTCTAACTCCTGGGCCCAAGTGGCCCTCCATCCTCAGGCTCCCAAGTAGCTATGACCACAGGCATGTGCCATCACACTCAGCTAATTTTTTTCTTATTTTTTGTAGAGATAGGTAGTGCCTCGCTATGATGTCCAAGTTGGTCTTGAACTTCTAGCCTCAAGTGGTCCTCCCATCTCAGCCACCCAAAGAACTGGAATTACAGGTGTGAGCCACCGCACCTGGCCAAAATAAAAATGTACAGTAGATTTTTTTGTCATGAACTAAACATATTATTTACTTTTAAAAGATTAGTATGCTGCAGTTTTCTATGGATATAAGAGCTAAGATCATAGTTAATTTTGTATTTTTTTCTTTCATAAAGTAAAATCTACAGGAGTTGGATTTTTACATGATGTCACTGAATGCTTATAAAAGCCTGACTACATAATTACATATCTATATTTTCCATCTCAAACAATAATGAAAACATTTTTACATGTATTAGATTTTGTTATGTATCAAATGTTATTGATGAATAAATTTTGGCAAAATATAAATCTAAGAAAAAGCTGAGTTCTGCCAGGCGCGGTGGCTCACGCCTGCAATCCCAGCACTTTGGGAGGCCGAGGTGGGCGGATCACGAGGTCAGGAAATCGAGACCATCCTGGCTAACACTGTGAAACCCCATCTCTACTAAAAAAAAATACAAAAAATTAGCCGGGCGTGGTGGCGGGCGCCTGTAGTCCCAGCTACTCGGGAGGCTGAGGCAGGAGAATGGCATGAACCCGGGAGGCGGAGCTTGCAGTGAGCCGAAATCGCGCCACTGCACTCCAGCCTGGGCGACAGAGCAAGACTCCGTCTCAAAACAAAACAAAACACAACAAAAAAAGCTGAGTTCTAATTTCAGCTCTACTATTTACTAATGGTCTTTGTTCAGTTATATATTTCTCAAATTTTTCTCGCCTTACATTCAAAATCAGATTAACAAGATAATCAGCATATAATATAGAAGTCACTCAGTAAATACTGGTTCAATACAACAGCCTAATAATGGACCAACTGACTGCACTTCACTTTCAAAATAAAAAAAAATCTTCATATAATTTTCAGCTTTCTTAATTGCCTTGAAATCCATTTCAACTGTAATACCTATAAATGAAAGTCAGTCTCATTTTCAAACATCAAATCTTGGATGGATGGATGGATGGATGGATGGATAGATAGAAAGATAGAAAGATAGATAAATTTTGGCTAGTATCCAATAGAACACTACAGATATCCTGATATAAGGACATTCTTATGTTCTATTTGCAAGAAAGTACAGTGTTGGGAAAAGCAAGCAAAAATAATTTCTATTTTTGTATTTTAACTCAATTTTAAAAAATGCTTAATGTCAGTACTCTGATCTACAAAGATCTTCCTGAAATTCTCAGTTTCTGCTTCTCAGGTTTGGTTAGAATTCTTAGTACTTTTCTCTTGATTGGCGAACACCTTGCAAATTAGTGGCTCTAAATGAATATTCTTATGTTACTATAGTTCAGAATGATGGTTTTCAGATGTTTGCATTTTACAAGTAGTTTTGATCTGACTGATTATTATCGGTAATAAATAAAGCTCTAGAACTTATAAATCATTTGCACAGGTAAGTCTACCATAGTAACAAAATTTAAGTGTTTTCTTTTCTTTTTAAGATCCTTTAGTTTTATAGACAAATATTAGTGAGCATCCACTATGTCGGGACAAGTTCAAATTAAATATATTAAACAGCCAAGGACTTATGATACACACTTGGCTTATTCCAATGGGAAGCTGAACACTTAAGCTGGTATGGATCAGTTATGCCACTTAAAACCAGTCAAGTAAACAGAGTTCACAGAAAGGGTCTACAGGGGAAAGAGAAGAGATTTCAATATTTCTGAAGTCATGCTCTAGATAACAGTTGCAAACAGAGGAAAACTAAAATTTTGTCATCAGTAGATCTGATGTAAAAGAACCGATAAAAGAGGTCTTTTAGACACAAGAGAAATTATAGCAGAAACAGACTTGAAATGTCAAGGTGAAAGAAGTACAATAGAAATGTTATTTGCTGAGCTCCCTTAGCTCTACGATAAATTCTGAGGGAATAATAAAAACAATAACAACATAAACATCATCAACAGAAAAAAAGCAAGAAAAAATATGGTATCTATGCCTTAGATGTTAAAAACTGTGTTGTCAAACCAAGGCTAGTACAGTCAGTCCTCCCCATCTGTGAATCCACAACAATGAAGTCAACCAACCACAGATCAAAAATATTTGGGGAGGGGGCGGCGGGGAACGTGCATCTGTATTGAACATGCGCAGATTTTTTATTCTTGACATTATTCCCTAAACAATACAGTATAACAACCACTCACATAACATTTAAGTTGTAATAGGTATTATAAGCAATCTAGATATAATACATTAATTATAGACAAATACTATGCCATTTTATATGAGGGACTTAAGAATCCATAGACTTTGGTATGTGCAGTAGGTCCTGGAATCAATATCCCACAGATACCGGGGGAAGATGGTATATAAAATAGTTAATGTCCAATCCAGGCAGGGAAAGGGCATGTGATACATGCTACCTATCTGGTACTTCCCACACGCAGGACAAACATTCATAATCAATGACAACTCTCTTTCCAACTGAGGCCAGGTGCAACTCAACACATTTTAGTAAGGAGTCATGGCCAGTTGTTTGGAGTTAGCAGGTGAGATGCAAGCTATTCACCATCACCCCCCACTTCAACCCATGCTCTTGACCTTGTTCAAGGAAAGTTCATAAAAAGGAAAAATGACCAGATGTGTTAGAGTGGTTGAAAAAGATTTCAAAGAGAAGGGTAATTTTAGCTAGATCCTGAAGGATTCATTGTATTTGGGTAGACTGAGTACGTAGAAGAGGAGGCGCGAAGAGTGAGCTCAAAGGTCCAGCATGACCTGGCAGTGTTCAAGTATGGAGAGTACCCTGCCCAGAGAAGATGTATTAAAAGGTCATACAACTTTAATTAATTTAAAATAATTTTTATAATGTAAGTTTTTAGGTCCATCACATACAGTTGTGCATGTTGTTCATTACGAAAAAACAAAAAAATCAAGGGGGCAAGTGGAAGCTAAAAGCTATATGCCCCGGCCAAACAGTATATCCTGGTATGCATCCACAGGAAAAAGGGACATCTTGTATAATATGCAGAAAGTTGCCATATGGGCTACAAGTGACCCAGCAAATAATAAATGCTTATTGTAGAAAAATTCAAAATCACATCTGGTTCTAATGAAGAAAAAATAAAAGTCACCTGAAATTCCACTAGCCAAAGATAATAGCTTCAATATGTCCTTGTTTTTTCCTCCAGAAATTCTTATGAATAAACACAAATACAATTATTTTTCTTATAAAAATGGGACCATGGTTGACTTGTTATATAGCTTAAATTTTTTCACTATTATATATTGTAAATAGCTTCCGGGTGTCAATAATATACTTGCATATAATATTTTAATGTTTGCATACTATCCTGCATACAGATGAACAATAAGCTAACTTATCCCTTATTTTTGGACATTTAGGTTCTTTCTGATTTATCCTTATAAATAAAACTGGGGTATAAGAAAAGAATAATCATTAGATTTAAAAATCATTGATAATTTTATGTAATGTTTATTTCACTTGGAGAACTGGGGTTAAATAATTTTTATAAGCAGAAATAAACCTAGTATATTTCATCTCCACTATTTAATCATAAATAAATTCATGCATTCTATTACTTCTATATAAATACAAATATTTAAATGTCAATTAAATTCACATTACAATTATAAATAATCTAAATGTAATTTTAAAATACAATTTCTACTTCCAAAAATTCTACTATAAAATTATATCCCAATAATTTCATAAAAGCAATATATTCCCATATGTAACACAGTCAACAATCCCAAATAGAAGGTCATAAATATATCCTATTAAGTCTTTAGCTGTTAAAACTGAGGGAAAGGCTAGGCGCAGTGGCTCACGCCTGTAATCCCAACACTTTGGGAGGCTGAGACAGGTGGATCACGAGGTCAGGAGATGGAGACCATCCTGGCTAACACAGTGAAACCCCGTCTCTACTAAAAATACAAAAAATTGGCCGGGTGTGGTGGCACGCACCTGTAGTCCCAGCTACTCGGAAGGCTGAGGCAGGAGAATCACTTGAACCGAGGAGGCAGAGGTTGCAGTGAGCTGAGATCGTGCCACTGCACTCCAGCCTGGGTGACGGAGCGAAAAGTGCAACATGTGTATATTTTTCCTGAAAACAGCAAAGTTTGAATAACTCAGAAACTGATTATCCAAGTTTTCAATTATTAAAGTCTTTTTATGATTTTCTCTTCCTTCCGTTTTTGTTCTGTTTAACTTCTGTTCTCCTATTTAACTCAACAGGAAACCGAAAACTAAGGTGTAATTTTAATCAGGTAAGCATCTAATAGTGCTAGGAAATAATAGTGAAGTCTTTCCCTGTTTAATGAATCAAACTCCTCAGCCTAGAATTCAAGATTCTTGCTCAAGTCAAAAGATTTGCCATTTCCTAAAGACCTCTTTGCACTTCCCAGCACTTAAATTTTCATAGTATTTGTCTAAGTGAACTGACCTTCTCAGAGATTCCACCTGTGAGGAAATACTGAACAGAGTTTGCCAGGCACGGTAACAAGTGCTTTACATAATCTGCTCATTTAACACTTATGATTTTATCATAAAGAGATGTAATTATTATACCTATTTCATAGATGAGATAAATGAGGATCAGAGAGATTCAGTAGATCACACTATACCGCTCAGCTAGAAACTTGAATTAAATTCCCAAACTTTAGTCAAGGGAGAATTTATTACTGTCAACTCTAAAAAACAATAACCTCAAGAATAAAACAAGATTTTACAACATTCCTTTACTCCTTAATTGGAAACATGATTAGGGAGGAGGCAGCAAAGCGATGAGGATTTAAGCAAAAATAAACACTAGCTGAACCTGGTCATTTACACTCGCACTCTCATTCAATTCTTACAATATTCACAAAACAAATACTGTACAAATAGCTAACACATTTAAACAGGAAAATTTTATAGTGCACAGTAAAGATCTATAAGATAAAAGGAAATGCCATTTTTCACCCAGCAAACAAGCAAAGGTGAAAACACCACTCCTATTCAACATAGTGTTGGAAGTTCTGGCCAGGGCAATTGGGCAGGAGAGGGAAATAAAGAGTATTCAATTAGGAAAAGAGGAAGTCAAATTGTCCCTGTTTGCAGATGACATGATTGTATATCTAGAAAACCCCACTGTCTCAGCCCAAAATCTCCTTAAGCTGATAAGCAACTTCAGCAAAGTCTCAGGATACAAAATCAATGTACAAAAATCACAAGCATTCTTATACACCAATAACAGACAAACAGAGAGCAAAATCATGAGTGAACTCCCATTCACAAATTGCTTCAAAGAGAATAAAATACCTAGGAATCCAACTTACAAGGGATGTGAAGGACCTCTTCAAAGAGAACTACAAACCACTGCTCGATGAAATAAAAGAGGATACAAACAAATGAAAGAACACTCCATGCTCATGGGTAGGAAGAATCAATATCGTGAAAATGGCCATACTGCCCAAGGTCATTTACAGATTCAATGCCATCCCCATCAAGCTACCAATGACTTTCTTCACAGAATTGGAAAAAACTACTTTAAAGTTCATATGGAACCAAAAAAGAGCCCACATTGCCAAGTCAATCCTGAGCCAAAAGAACAAAGCTGGAGGCATCACACTACCTGACTTCAAACTATACTACAAGGCTACAGTAACCAAAACAGCATGGTACTGGTACCAAAACAGAGATATAGATCAATGGAACAGAACAGAGGCCTCAGAAATAATGCCGCATATCTACAACTATCTGATCTTTGACAAACCTGAGAAAAACAAGCAATGGGGAAAGGATTCCCTATTTAATAAATGGTGCTGGGAAAACTGGCTAGCCATATGTAGAAAGCTGAAACTGGATCCCTTCCTTATACCTTATACAAAAATTAATTCAAGATGGATTAAAGACTTAAACATTAGACCTAAAACCATAAAAACCCTAGAAGAAAACCTAGGCAATACCATTCAGGACATAGGCATGGGCAAGCACTTCATGTCTAAAACACCAAAAGCAATGGAAACAAAAGCCAAAATTGACAAATGGGATCTAATTAAACTCAAGAGCTTCTGCACAGCAAAAGAAACTACCATCAGAGTGAACAGGCAACCTACAAAATGGGAGAAAATTTTCGCAACCTACTCATCTGACAAAGGGCTAATATCCAGAATCTACAATGAACTCGAACAAATTCACAAGAAAAAAACAAACAACCCCATCAAAAAGTGGGCAAAGGACATGAACAGACACTTCTCAAAAGAAGACATTTATGCAGCCAAAACACACATGAAAAAATGCTCATCATCACTGGCCATCAGAGAAATGCAAATCAAAACCACAATGAGATACCATCTCACACCAGTTAGAATGGCAATCATTAAAAAGTCAGGAAACAACAGGTGCTGGAGAGGATGTGGAGAAATAGGAACACTTTTACACTGTTGGTGGGACTGTAAACTAGTTCAACCATTGTGGAAGTCAGTGTGGCGATTCCTCAGGGATCTAGAACTAGAAATACCATTTGACCCAGCCATCCCATTACTGGGTATATACCCAAAGGACTATAAATCATGCTGCTATAAAGACACATGCACACGTATGTTTATTGCGGCACTATTCACAATAGCAAAGACTTGGAACCAATCCAACTGTCCAACAATGATAGACTGGATTAAGAAAATGTGGCACATATACACCATGGAATACTATGCAGCCATAAAAAATGATGAGTTCATGTCCTTTGTAGGGACATGGATGAAACTGGAAATCATCATTCTCAGTAAACTATCGCAAGGAGAAAAAACCAAACACCACATATTCTCACTCATAGGTGGGAATTGAACAATGAGAACACATGGACACAGGAAGGGGAACATCACACTCTGGGGACTGTTGTGGGGTGGGGGGAGTGGGGAGGGATAGCATTAGGAGATATACCTAATGCTAAATGAGGAGTTAATGGGTGCAGCACACCAGCATGGCACATGTATACATACGTAACTAACCTGCACATTGTGCACATGTACCCTAAAACTTAAAGTATAATAATAATAATAAAAAAAGAGAAAACAAATGATAACGTTTCCATTGTTGGCAAAGGTGCTGAGAATCAGGTATCCTCATGCACTGCCAGTGGAAGCAGAAAATAACACAGGTTTTCTGGAGGGCAATTGGGAGAACGTATCAACATTCTCAATAATACACGTAAAGCCTTTGCCTCACAGTCTACTTCTCTTAAGTTTATCCCAATGACACATTCACAAAATATTAATCACTCCATTGTATTTAATACAAAAAAACTGAGAACTAAATGCCCAATAATGGCAAACTGTCAAATAAAATATAATAACCATACAACAGAAAACGATATCACCATTAAAAATTGTGACATAGTTACGTATTTTCACGAAATGGTCTTGTGCTATAGTAAGTTTTTTTTTTTTAAATCATGTTACAAAATGTAAGAGGGTAAGTTTTATACATCCATGTGTACAGTGTGGTATATGTGCATTTATCTAAAAAGATATAAACTAAAAAGTAAACAGTATTTGACAGTGGGATTATGAGTACCTTTTTGTTCATTCTAATTGTTTATATGTTTTCTAAAGTGTCTTCCATGACAAAAATTATTAGTCCAATTTAAAAAGTATTTTTAAAAAAATCCTCACAGCAGCTTTATTGAGTAGTATATTATTCTGGGTCTACATTCAGCTTACATTTTTCCTGTTGTCTATAATCATAAATTATTTATGTACATGATTTTACCTCTAGTGTTCACTGTAAAAACCTTGTCTACATTTTTGTCCACCCCTATACCATCTACGTAATTTAATACAAATAGACTCTTCCTAATTTTGGTATGTGATTATCCAAGCTACAGATGAATTCAATTTAGAGATGGAGAATGTGAAATAGAGATAATGAACACAGTTATGTTTGCAATGCACGAGGCAAACAGAAATGGTGAACTCTTTAATAATGTATCCCCACTTTGTCTATGTTAGTTTTGGCTCCTATCACTAACCACCAAAAGTCCTCCAATACCTTCTCCCTAATATCAATGTCTTCATATCCCAAGTTCATGTCATTGCCGGCTTTATAATCTACCTTACCTGGCTAACAATTTTCTGCCAATATGTAACTCTTCTCAAACCAGTTCATTATCACCTCCATAATTTTGCTCATCCATTCATCTACCTAAAACAAGATTCTCTTCTTCTCAAAATCTGCAAATTCTTATATTTATTGTACAAGAACCAATTAAACTCCCACCATGACTATGTTCATAACAATTTCTTAATCTCTAAACTTACAGTCCTTCCTGACATTTAATGGGTAAGCGCTAAGATCTTTGCAAATGTCCCAAGTTGAAAATGCAATAATGCATGTAAAGTGCTCAGCATACTGCATTTAGCAAATATTACTAATTATTGTCAACATCACCATTACTACACAGACCTTTGATGAGGATTGTTCAATACATTAACATCAGAAAAAACAAAGCCACTGTGAGATACAGTGCTGAGCAGTTAGTAGGCTTTATTCATTGGCTAAGTTACATGACTCCTTCACAGCATCCTCTCAGAACATAGGCTTTAAGTCATGCCACACGAAAGTTACAAATTGTCACATAAAACAGGCCACATCACTTTGAATAGACAGAATATTAAATCTGTGGATACCAAGGTCAAATGCATTGCTCTTACAGAAAACTCCCAATAGTCTGGCACTTGATTGTCAGTAATTATTTTATGTGGTTTCTATGTATATATCCATTTCCCAACTTAATTATTTGCTTAGGTAAATCTGCTTTGTTACCACATGAAGCTCTTTGATAAGCACAGATAGGGCTGGGGGTGGGGAGGTGGGTATGGCTGCATCTCCCTCCAGAAAACTGCAAAGCACTGGCTGTGTACCAAGTATGTGTACCAGTATGAGGAGGGCAGCTTTCTTCCATGAGGCCTGCCAGGCAAAACTCTGTAATTGCCAATGGGTATGTCTGATTGGTCACACATAGAATTTTGGCCTGGAACCAGTTTCCTCAGCTACCATGTTACTCATAGGGTTCCTTTCAGTTCGACTTTTTGAAAGAGAGAACTATACACATACTCTATCTCCCCTTTCCTACCTCCCACTACATCCAAAAATTACTCTTGGCTAAAGTCATCAGTGGTTCCCCCATGTCACCAAATCCAAAGTCTACTTTATCATCTTTCTCTTTATACAATTCTTAGAACCATTTGATACTGTCTAACATTCATATTCATGTTGATAAGCCCATGCTGAATTAATCTTCAATACTTCATAGCCTTTCCTCACTTGTCTTCTATAATATTATATCGTTCAGGTTTTCTACATTTTCTCAAAAAAATGGCTCTTCAAGTCTCTTGTAGTTCCATGCTCTTCTCTCTAGCCACCAAAGGTAAGAGCTCCCCAAGGATCAGTCCTGGGCCCTAGTCTTGTGCTATAATTTCTTCTTAATCCATCTCACCCTCACACACAGCATTAATAGCAATCTATACGTACATGTGTGAAAAATGTATATCATTCATAAGCTCCAGATTCATTTACCCTGTTGTCTATTTGACATCTCTATTTGGATATCCTAAAAAAAAAAAAAAAAAAAAAAAAAGCTTATGCTCAATAGATCCAAAACGAAATTCTTGAGTTCCTCCTTCAAAACTGATCCTTTTCAGTATTTCCTACTTCAGAAAAGGATCTTATCATTCATCCTTCTGCTCAAGCCAAAAACCTGGGAATCAACCACTTTACTTTCTTCTTTTTCCCCCTACAAATACAATCTATCAGTCAGTCGTATTGATTCTACCTCTTAAGTAATCACAAAAACTATCTATATTTATATCAACTGCCACCATCCTAATTCAATTGCCATGATCTCCAACCTAGTCTTTCTTAATTCTGTCATAGCTATTTTAACCACTTCTGCCATTGTTTCACTCTCATCCACCTATTGCAAAACAGCCAGTCTAATCTTATAAAAATGAATCACTTTGGGCCAGGTGCGGTGGCTCATGCCTGTAATCCCAGCACTTTGGGAGGCCAAGGTGGGTGGATTGCCTGAGCTCAGGAGTTCGCAACCAGCCTGGGCAAAAGGGTGAAACCCCGTCTCTACTAAAATACAAAAAATTGGCAGGGCGTGGTGGCATGCACCTGTAGTCCCAGCTACTCAGGAGGCTGAGGCAGGAGAATTGCTTGAATCCAGGAGGCAGAGGTTGCAGTGAGCCGAGATCACGCCACTGCACTCCAGCCTGGGAAATAGAGCAAGACTCCATCTCAAAAAAAAAAAAAAGGAATCACTTCATTCTTGAGCTCAAAACCCTTCAATTCCTTTTCATCATAGCCATCATGATTTGCCCCCCACCACACACACACATAAACATTTATTCATTCAACAACTATTACTGAGTACTATCTCTGGGCCAGATTCTGTGATAGGAATTATGGATACAATTATGAACAACATATACTAGGTCATGTGGAGCTTAAAGACAGGTATAAAAACAAACGCACAAATATATAATTAGTACCTAATCATCAGTTACTAATAGTTTAATTAATTAGTAAATATGTGACATGAAAAATATTTCAGAAGTTAATACAGGGACATATAAGATAGAATCAAAGGAAAACAAGAATTGCTCAAGGAATTCTTCTCTCATTTTATTCCACTGTCATGCTCGCTCGCTATAGCCTTCTTCTTGGGTGTATTTGTTATGCTTCTTAAGCTACCCAGAATCTGAATACCATTCCAAATTCGGTGAGCTTTGAATCCAAAGTATTCCAAATATAGGATGACATGAATTATACTAGGAAATTTGAATAAAGAGTTAATGAAAGACAAGAATAAAAAGATTATTCTCTGTGATAGTGGCAACAGAGCTTAAGTCCAGTGGCAGCAATGTCAGAGGCGGTGGTGGTCAGTGCCTGCATACTACCTATACTGATACCATGGTATACACAGGCAGTAACACCAGCTGACCAGTCTTCTTTTCCTGTCAGTTTTCACAACCTTGTTTCCCAGAGTCCCACTGATTACATAAGCTACCCAATAGTTCCACATAATCTATGTTTATTTATTTACTTGCAATCCTTCCTAATAGAATCTAAGCTCAATAAGCACAAGTTACATCTAGGAAAGAGGAAGTGGCATGGGGGAAGTCCTAGAGGCTTGAAATACCACTGCATATAAGAAAGACTTTTGTTTTATTCTAGTTCACATAAAGTGACAGTACAAATGAAGATTCTTCTAGGAATTACTTTCTCACAATAAATGGTTTTATATCTGCCTGCATAAAATAAAAAATAACCTATATTCAATTTATGGATAGTTTTCACCTAATTTTTATTAGTAATACTTAAAGGCCAATGGAGAATTTAAAAGTGCGCTAGCTTATTCTATTAAGCCGAAAGTACAAATCAGGGATCAGCAAACTACGGCCCATAGGCCAAATCCAGCCTATTTCCTGTTTTTGTACAGAACATGAGTTAAAACAGTTTTTACATTCTTAAATGTCTGGGAAAAAATCAAAAGAATAACATTTCCTGACACATGAAAATTACTGAAATTGATATTTTAGTGTCACTATATAAAGTTTTGTTGGGAAACAGCCACACCCATTCTTTTATGTATTTCTATGGCTGCTTTAATGTGATTAACAATAGCTGAGGCGTTGCAACAGAAATCACGGATGGCACTCTCATTAGGTTGCATTGCTGCTCAAGGAACAAAAAAAATCACAGTAACATAGCATAACTAGACGCAGTTTCAAGGGCCTTATGAATTGCTGTAATGTGACATTTAATTTTTAATACCAGTGTATAAGAATCATATCAAAATGAGAAAAGAATAGAAAAGGAGCCTTCAACTGTCATTTTCAAGGCGCAGTGAAGTGTGGACTATTTTATCAAATTAAATGGCAATTCATTGTGCTTATTATACAATGGCACTACAGCTGTGCTGGAAAAATAGCATATATGTTGATTTTTAAAAACAGTATATACTTGGCTGAACACTCTTTATAGTATTTCCAACTCACAGGAAAGCAATAGTCCAAAAAAATAGAACATTTAAAATGGAATATCTCATCACAGCAGAATTTCTTCACAAAAATAAAAAAATAAAAATGAGTTTCTGAGTGTTGTATTTGTCAACCAATCAATGAAAGCCATTTACCAAAGATGACTTAATTAGTGTTTGAGTGCAGTCAAAGAAATGTGTCCAGAGAAAATAAACTTGCTTAAAAACTATTAGACTTTGAGCAAGAACAGTTGTTCAAACTGTTGAAGACACAGGAAATATCATCAACATGTCCAGTGAAGAGATAAGGCAAATGAGTCCAAGCGGTTTTGCTTGGTTCTTCGAGTCCACAGATGTCAGAGATACTGCTCAGTTGTTTATTTGAGGAGTCAGTGCTGAGTGTGGAATGACTTAAGAATCGGCCTCCATGAAAATCATGTGTAGAACATGAGAATATTTTCAACAAAATTGAGAAAACACTCATTCAGTACAACCTGATGTGGAATCTGCTAAGATGTGTTATATATCATGGTAGTTAACAACAGAGAGCGGAAAGAGGCTTAGTTGGACAAATCTACAAAGCTTGTGAAAATGTAAGTCTGTGAAAATTTAAAGCCTACAGTTATTCCCTGCATTATTCATCAGCAAAAACTTTGTAAAAATATCTGAATGTAAAATGTGGTATTCAATCAGAAGTGTCAACAGTGAACCTCACTTGCTCTTGTGGACTTGTCCGTTGTTGGTTGTATGATTTTTTTGACAGATACAGATGCTGAATATCCTGATTATTCCAACACATGGCAGCAGTTTGATGTCTTAACAGTGGTAAAGTCTAATTGTGATGTTTCACATTAGGGATCAATACTGAAATTTTTCTGACTGAGAAGAACCCCCTCAACCACTTTTGTCCTAAACCACTTTTAGCTTCAGCAGTAGACATAAAAATGCTCCTTAGTTGGGCACAGGGGGTCATGCCTATAATCCTAACTACTAGGTGGGGGCTGAGTGAGAGGATTGCTTCAGTCCAAGAATTCCAAAGGCTGCAGTGAGCCATGATCCTGCCACAGCATATAAGCCTGGCCACAGAGTGAGATGCTGTCTCTAAAACAAAAAATAAATAAATAAAAATAAATTTTAATGAGCTCAACCTAAAATTACAAGGCAAAATGGTGCTTATATGCAAAATTCATCCAACAGTAAAGCCATTTCAGTAACAACTGATGTTGCTTGAATCACAAAGTAATGTCAAACTGCTTTATATACTTCCCATGCTGTCAAAGTTAAAAGAAGATATTCATTCCAACACACATTTCAAGGAGTATGCTTTTGACCTCAAATTACAGTTCCAGCAGTATTTTTCTGCCTTTAATGCAAGTGTAAAGAAAATTTCCATATTCACAAATCCACTTAACTGCACAATTGAGGAGCTTCTACTTCAATTGGAAGTGATTAATCTGCAATATAATAACTAAAAGACAAAAATCAAGAAAAGAATCTAACAGAATTTTATAAATGCCTTTCAAGCAATGAATATGATCATAGATTGCAATCAAATTTGGCAATACCTATCTGTGTGAAGACGTTTTCAAAGATGAAATGTTTAAAATCTCATTACAGATCAGCATTAAAAGATAAATGTTTGTAATCAATTCTGATAACAAGGAACATTAATTTAGAACCCTAATCAAGTAAAGTGCTAGCTCCCCAAAAGGAATTCCATTTTTTAAATTCATGCATTTTAATTACACAAAGTTGTGCTCAATAATTATTATACTTTGAATTTTGTCCAAAAACTGTGGACATATATTTTCTCTCTTATTATAGATTTATGTTTACAGGATACCTTCAATTTTGCCTCTTAGCCCACAAAAACTAAATATATATATACTGTTTAGCCCTTTGCTGAAAAAGTTTACTGATCTCTGGTCTAAATCATTTAAATTCTAATTGTGTTCAAACTATATATCCATATGAGGTTATTTTGACTTTAGGAAATGGGGGGATAGGAAGCCAGAGGCAAAAAGAGATGTGTTGTATTCTTCTCATTTTGATATTTGCATGACAATCACTAAGATAAATATTAATAGCATTTCAAAATCCAAATGACAGATATAAGTTAAGAAATAACATGCAACAAAATACAAGGAGAGCTAAATCTAAAAGTTGAGAACATCATCAACTTCTTCCATCTGCTTTTAGTCTGCTATCAAAAAAGGTAATATTGTATTAATTTTAGGTAATAAAAATACTGGTCGAAAAACTAAAGAAAATGATTATTTAAAAAAATAAATAAAGTATAGGACCAATAAGACAAATACTGAAGGAGACAAATTTTGTCTTCCACAACATCAATTCAACTCTTTACAAACTGAGAGTTTGAGAAAAGAGGGGTAACATGAAAAAAGACAAATGTTAATTATTCTATCTAAAGGCTAACCTTGGCGCCTTTCTGTCTGGCGGCAGCCATCAAGTAAGCCAAGATGGGTGCATACAAGTACATCCAGGAGCTATGGAGAAAGCAGCCTGATGTCATCATGCGCTTTCTTCTGAGGGTCTGCTGCTGGCAGTACCACCAGCTCTCTGCTCTCCACAGGGCTCCCCACCCCATCTGGCCTGATAAATTGCGCAGACTGGGCTGCAAGGCCAAGAAAGGTTACATTATATATAGGATTCGTATTCGCCATGGTGGCCGAAAACGCCCAGTTCCTAAGGGTGCAACATATGGCAAGCCTGTCCATCATGGTGTTAACCAGCTAAAGTTTGCTCACAGCTTCAGTCTGTTGCAGAGGAGTGAGCTGGACGCCACTGTGGGGCTCTAAGAGTCCTGAATTCTTACTGGGTTGGTGAAGATTCCACATAGAAATTTTTTGAGGCTATCCTCATTGATCCATTCCATAATACTACCAGAAGAAATCCTGATACCCATGGATCACCGAACCAGTCCACAAGCACAGGGAAATGTGTGGGCTCACATCTGCAGGCCAAAAGAGCCGTGGCCTTTGAAAGGGCCATAAGTTCCACCACACGATTAGTGGTTCTCGCCAGGCAGCTTGGAGAAGGTGCAATACTCTCCAGCTCCACCGTTACCACTAATATAGGTAAAGTTTGTAAAATTCATACCTAATAAACTATTTAGGGCAGTCATGTCTGCTTACAGGTGTTACTTGTCTGTTAAAACTAGTCTGCAGATTATTTCATGAATATCAAATTAAGAAAGTTAAAGTGCAATAATGTTTGAAGACAATAAGTGATGGTGTATCTTGTTTCTAATAAGATAAACTTTTTTGTCTTTGCTTTATCTTATTAGGGAATTATATGTCAGTATATAAAACATACTGTGTAGTATAATAGGTTTAAAATAAATTCTTTAAAAGAGGAGTACTGAAACTAGCTCTGTAGATTTGTCTGGTGCATGTGATGAAACCTGCAGCTTTACTGGGATGATGGCAATGCTCTGCTGGGTTACTTTCAAGTAGCTGGGTTTTTCAGTTTGGCAGGTACAGACTTTTTAAATTGGGCTTTGCTTTAAAAATTGTAGGGTGGGAGGAGGACATCTTAACTATGTCATGATTATATTTAGAAAATTATGGGGACAAATCTGGGTTAGCCTGAGGAAAACTGCCTCTGTCTCCACAGTACCATTTTAAGTTCACATAAAAGGTGAAAGCTCCTGGTTCAGTGCCATGGCTTCATGGCATTCAATGGTTAGTGGCAGTGGTATTAACACTGGTATGTTTTGAAACTGAATGTTAGATAAAATTATTAGCCTTAAGGTTGGTAAGCTAGCAATCAATATGCTAGGGTGGGAAGCTGGTGAGCCAGTGGCCATTAGATAAATATCTTTCAAGTGTGAGCTTAGAAGTCAATCTTAAAATGTGTAACAATAACACTAATTTGTGATCATTATGAAACCCTTCAGTCACACTGCGGGGGGCTGGGGAGTAGTTGACTGTAAGTACATTATTCTTAGTCTATTCAGTTTTAAAAACATCTTGGGTTACCCACTGTGTGTATTCCCATTGGCTATAGAAAAAGTCATACAAGTGCATGGTTTCCAACCATATGTGTTTTCTGCAGTTATTTCTCTTGTTCCTGGCCAAACTACCCTAAAAATCCTTACCATTCCACAAAGTTGGGCCATCACTTGTGCGTCCACTTTCAGTCAAAGTATACCACCACATTGCATTTGTTTCCATCACGTCTTCCAGGAGACTAGGCTACTGTTTTCCAGGGTGAATTTGAGTGTAAAGGAAATGTAGACAAGGAATTGTCCAATTCTCAATTCTGACTTTGCTGACTTAATTTAAATGCTTGCTTCTCTGAACCGATTTTCTCCTATCTTCTCTAGGGGTTTCAAAAGGCTTAGTTAATTGATTTCCAGAAAGTACTCATAGCAAGTTCATAAAAGTTCTTGAGACCTAAATTTCTTCTTAAAAAAAGAAAAGATCCTAAGTCATACATTTTGATTGTGTAGAGGTTGTTCAACTAAAGGAATAAATGTCTATTAAACTAAAAAAAAAAAAAAAAAAAAAAAAGACTAACCTTGGCAAAATCAGAAAGAAACATTCCAGTACACTGGAGAAAATGGCTTTTTCTTCATTAATTAAAGATAATTTAGCATAATGTGGAATAATCAGTTTTACAGGCATTGAATTTTTATAGAACAGGTTATATGAAATCCCAAACATGTTCTCAGCACTTCAGCATACCCCTAAAATTCATATTTCTAAACATTAAAAACACTCTTTAAATCTCATTCATTATATGGATACTCTTTATCTATTAAAGAATACATAAACAGAATTCTTAAAATACATAAAAAATGCCAAATGGCTTCAGTTTCCAAATGGGCAACACTGAGGAAGCACTCCGAATGTTTCAATTTTAAGTTATTTTATAGGGTCATTACCATGTTTATGATAAAATTTTTAACACTTAAATCTGTGTAGTGTTACACTGTAAAAACAACAACTATACATTTCACAAAGATACAGTTAGCAAACATGACTCAAACAACCACCATGAGAAAGAGAGCCTGAGAGAGTGAGAGTAAGAGTGAGAGAAAGACAGAGGGAGAGAGAATGAATGGAATCCAAAGATTGAATATTAAGAAATGTCCCTGCTTACTTCTCAACTGGTTCTACATATTTTCCCTCCAAGATTATCATCATGTTTTAACTCAAAGAAAGTAGACTTAGGGTAATACTTATTCAGTATGGGGATGCTTACCAATCCAATTAATCAGATCTTATAAACACACTGACATTTTCATAAAGGTTCTCAGTATATCATATCAATATAATACATGTTCTGAATGGCTAGACTTCGTATTACAGGAAATAGGCCTCAGTGCTAACATTCATACTGAAAAGCCATTGCGATAAAATGGGGGATAATTTATCCGTGAGTTCCATATTTTATTAAGATTTATACAACAGAAGAAAATATGACTGTTTACAAGGAAAAAAGAAAACAGACTTACAGGACCTTACATTTTGAATCCATAAATAACAAATAAAAGATATTTAATTTATTTCCACAAGAAGATGAATCTGTGTGTGTATATGTATGTGTAAAGACCTTTATGAATGGAAAATGTGTGTGACTTAGACTAGGGCCAGGTATGTTTACTACCTTGAACATTTAATACTAAATGGAATATGCAAGTTTTAACTATATTAACCCTCCAATAATAAAAACTATCTGAACTAATAAAACGAAGTTCCAGGTTTATAAGTTATACATTAACAATGCATTGAAATTGCCATACGTCATTGAGATGATGATTCTTGAATATAAACAGAAGCATAATGACAGAGGGGATTAAAACCTGCAAATTAATTTCCACTAATATCAGAAGATAAAAAACACAAAAACAGGTTCTTTTTTTTAACCTCTCAAAAGCTAGTACTCATAGTTATATAAGACAATGCCTTTATTCTTATATATACCATTTTTTAGTAAAGGGGAACAATGTTTCCAATATATTCTCCTTTAGTTCAGAAAAAACACATTTATAACAGTTGGAGGAGGAGAGGGAAGAAAGGATAATAAAATAGATGGGTAGAAAATGTAAATAACTGATAAATCTATGTAAAGGGTATATGGGAGTTTCTTGTACTGTTCTTCAAACATCTCCAGAGTTTGAATTTACATCAATAGTTATCAAGGGAAATAAAAGCTATTAAATTTAGCCAAAAGTTTCAGTTTTTACTAACTACAATATTCTGTTTGCAACTATTTTCTATTTATTGAAAGCCCATATAATCTTCCTTTTCCCCCAGTTACTACTGTACTTAAATTAATCAAATTTAATTCTGGAAAAAACAATGCTAGTATTAAAAATTTTTTTGAAAAACATAAGATTAAAAACTTCTACACAAAGAATAAACTCCAAAAGAAAAGATGCAAATAAAATGACTATAATAATCTTTTGTTTTTTATTTGCAAGTATAAATCGGAAGAAAAACAAAAGCCTGGAACATAGCATCTGTCATATCAGAATATAAAAAGATGATCCTGGCACAAAATGAAAAAGCTCTAATTCATTTGCAAATCAAGCCTGCCGGTTCCATTTCAAGCTGGCGGTAACTGTCAAGAGTTAACAAGATAATCACTTTCAATCCTGCCTTCAATGGTACATTACACTGTTATTCCATTCAATAAGGCCGTTCTTTGGGGCACTAGATGAATGGTTTTCATTTCTAACTCACACAAAAAGTTGTGCGGGGAAAAAATCCACGGGGCTTAAGAAAGAAATCCCTTTATGGGCATTTATCTGCCGGTACTTGCTTTTAGGCAAAATGAGATATTTTGAAACATCAGTGTCCATTCACTTCCTCTATTCCTTTAGGCCCTTAATCCGTTAGAAAAAAAAAACAACAAATTGGCATATGAGAAAAGTGCAAAAGCAGTTTCATGTTTTAAATTATCAATGCACGTTAAACAAAAATTATTAAAATGATTATATGCAAATACAATGCTATTATATTCAAAAGACTAATATTAACCAATCTCCTCCTTATCTCATGGTAACTCATGTCACTTTCTTAGATTACTCAAGATATTCTGGGTGAAATGCAGGTGCTTAAAATTTCATATTTAATTCTTGTTGTGTTCATAATGACTTGTACACCTAAAAAGGTTAAAATACCTTTCCAAATTATTCCTAGTTCAATGAAAATGAATTTTAGCTAGATGTTATCTTTATAATGCATTTATCAAAAAGCATTATAAAAGTTTTTACTATTTCATGATGTAACTTAATTTTACAAACAAATGTAGGTAAGATAGCTATATAATTATTTTTGCAAAAATATTGAAACTATATATTAAAAAAACAAATATATTTTTGCTTCATACAAAAAAATATAGAGTGCAAAGACTTACATGCATCTACTAGTAATAGACAATTAGGCCATCTTTAAACTATAGTCTATGAGAGTAAAAGAATATTAAAATCTCTACTCTGACTGCTCATGCAGGCCTATATCCATCAAATCCATCCAACATCAGTCTAAATTTATAAGAACCATCTGTGTATGAATCACAACTTATTATTCAAGTCTATTTAACAATAACAACAATTAATCTTTCCCCACCTACTCCCTCAATTCAGGAAATAATATTGCTATATAATGCCTATGTAAATCATAATCTCCAGCCAAGACTTTTAATCCTTTTATAATCCCTTATTAGAGGAAAATGTGGATTTTTAAAACTCATAGTACAAATGTCCTATGAAGGACTTAAAGTCCTTCTAAAATCATTACTTCAAAAAAATTAGTGTATTTTGTATCCAAAAGCTTTAAGAAGTTAGAACATTCATGTTTACAACTACAAAGGCTACACACTTAAATTTTAAAATTCAGATGATTTCATGAATTCAATATGACATGGAGATAATCCTTTTATAAAAGGGAGAAGTCTTTCTGAAGCAGCCTAAGTTCACCCAATTCTTTCAAGTTCCAGTATGACTAATCATTTATCCTCTAAAAGGTAAAAATTATCCCTATTCTTAAAATAAATTGTAAAAAGATGGAGAAAAAAATGTACAGGAAAATAGTTCAGAAAGTTTTACATTATCAGATAGACTTGATCACTAATATTTAAATTTTTTATTAGTAACCTAAACTTTGTCATTGTGAATAAATTATAATGAATCTGTATATTTTAAAGTCCTTATAAAATTTAAGCTATAGCAGAAAACCAGGAAACTTCCAACATAAATGCCATGCTTAAATCTATTAACTTTCTAAAAAGCTTGCATGATATTATAAAACGACAATAATGTTAAGGAAACCTTATTATTCCAAATTTTAAACCCTTAGTACCAAACATGTTAACACACCAGTAAAGAGTGAGCATATTATGGTATGCTCAATAAATTACAATTGAAATACATGACAACAATGTGTAAAACCAATCTGTGACATTACAAATTCCTAAAGAACCCTACAAACACAAAGCTACTGGCACAGCGCAATTCCATTAGAGCTTAGTATTGTGAATCAGTCCCCATACAGGGTGAGGACACTAAAGTCACCCTATCATTGGGGTACCCTATCCTTTGTTGGGTTCCAAGATCATGGTTAACTCGGGAGGTAGAAATGTTTGATCTTTCAACTTCAAGCTGCCCTGCTGCAGCCTCCTTCCCTTATTAGATCCCTGGGGTTAGCTTTAAGCAAACACAGCAGCAAAGGCAGCAGGGAGTATGATGGATCTCCTACACATCAACCATTGGAACAGCAATGAAGAGTGTTTGAGGAATAGCACAAGCCTTGGACAAAAGCTTTACCAAGAGTCACAAGCGGGTTCCAACAAGCAACCTGGTGTCTTGAATTATGTATGCAGTTGCTCCTATCCATTACTCACACTGATACCAGGAAACAAAATCTTCTGTCTACAGAAATACAGCTTCTAACTTACAGGGATATCTACTAACATAGTAAATATTTGCTTTCAATTTCTTCAGTTAAAACAAGTTCTTCATAAATTACATTAGAAGCCAAGAAATGTTTTCTTGTTGTTCTTGTTCTGATATCTTCAAGATATCAAAAGAAAAAAAAACGGAATAACTCCTTAAGAACAGGTAAAATAAGAAATCTGTTTTCTGGGCCAGGCACCTATAATCCCAGCACTTTGGGAGGCCAAGGCAGGCAGATCACGAGGTCAAGAGATCAAGACCATCCTGGCCAACATGGTGAAACCCTGTCTCTACTAAAAATACAAAAATTAGCTGGGCGTGGTGGCACATGCCTGTAGTCCCAGCTACTCGGGAGGCTGAGGCAGGAGAATCACTTCAACCCGGGAGGCAGAGGTTGCAGTAAGCTGAGATTGTGCCACTGCACTTCAGCCTGGTGATAGAGCAAGACCCTGACTCAAAAAAAAAAAAAAAAAAAAAATCTGTTTTCTGAAAATACTAAAAGCATGGTAGTGGGGAAAATAAACTTCATCATCAAATGAGTAAGGCAGAAGGGAGATAAACTTAATTAGCATGTAGGAATGAAATATTTAAAATGCCTTCAAAATTTGAGAATATGATAAAACTTCAAGAAGATTCTCATATATCATACACCATAAACTAACATTAGGCTTACCACAAAAATTTAAATGAAGTAAACGAATGAAATAATTTTGTAAATATCATTTAGGCACATACTTGGATATTTTAAACATATCTGAAATGAATGCCCATATTTATGAAGAGGTCCTAAAAACCAAAGTAGTATTTAAAAAGGTGAACAACAGAATAATTAAAACTGGAAATTAACTGGCAATTCAGCAAGAAAAAAAATAAATGATCTATTATTCTATAAAAAGATTCTCAACCTTAATGATATTTAAGAAATAAAAATCAAAACAATATCCTTTATTTGCTGCCTACTTAAGTAGCAAAACTTTAAGGTTATAACCTTTTTCAAACTGGTTATGGGGAGATGACAGTCTCATATAATTATGTATTTTCAATGAAAGGTAAATACCTCAAATAATATATTTTCAATGTTGAAGATAACAGAGAAAGTCTACTATGATTAATAAAAGTGTTCAAGAATTCTATGCATTTATAAATGATCTGCAATAGAGATATAAATTTAAACTTTAGTATAAAAATTATCTCAAGTCACAGTATCTTTAAAAGTTTTGTTTTAATGTAACTTAAAATTAAAATTAAGACTAATAGTGAAGGAGTGGCAGAACAAAACTGCTGACAGAAAACAATTATAATAACTAAGTAACATGGTAAAAAATGTATTTATGGACACCAAACAGAATCCAAAAAGCCGCCACAAATAGTCTAATCACAAAAATCTCACTTGGAAGTGAAGAGTTACTGTTATATTTATTGTTTTATTATTTTCTGGTGTTGGGGCACTCCTATGGCTATGGCTGCAGAAACACAATAGTAGAAGACCCCAGCCTTTGGGTTCAAGGTTCCAGAATCAGAGTTCAGGGCTAAAAGAAAAGAAAAAATGTAAAACGGAAATGCAGGCACGAAGAGAACCACAGAAACAGTATGATCCAAATCTGAATATAAATTAAGTCAAAACCCTTGACTAACAGCTAAATTACACATACTCAGGGGAAATTTTCAGGGAATCCAGCAAAAAAGTAGCCAGAGATTAGAGAGAAATATACCTTTGATGCTTTTTAAATTAAGTGTATTAACCAAATATGTGCATCTCTGGCGGTAGAAAGGTGAAGAAGAATGAACTTGAAGTATCTGAGGACACACTGTAAAGCTGGCAGAGCAGCTGAAAATGAAGCAATCAACCACAGAAGCAAAACAGACAGAGTGAGCTCTATCTCTACTTAAATTCTTAGCTGACAATAAAATTACATAGAAACAGAAAAGACTATGCCACAGAGCCAGTCTAAAAATGTAACAATGGGAAGTCCTAACAGTACAGAAATATTAGACAGTACCTATAGGAAGGAAGAGGATCTTTATAGTTTCAGGTGAGAAAAGTACAAAAATAAAACAAAACAATAATCCCCAGGAGAACACAGCTGAATCCAGAGTGGCTATAATGTTTTTTTAAGCCAAAAAAAAAAAAAAAAAAAAATAGATACGGAAACAAACAGCATAAGAAAAGAGTAAATCAAAACTATTAGTGAACCAGATATTAGTTTTATCACATAAATATTTATTGGCAGCTATTATAAATTGTTTAAATATTGAAGGAAAAATAGTGTCAATGAATGGATGGGAAATCTCATCAGAGATATGGAAACTATATTTTTTCAAAAAGAAAATTCTAAAGGTAAAAGCAAAATATTAAAAAAATTCATGAAATGGGCTCAACAAAGAAAACAGAAAAATAAAATCAGTGAACTTAAAGAAAGACCACCATAAGTTACTCAATTTGGAGTACAAGAAAAAAAAATTTTTTAAATGAAGAGGACCTCAAGAGATCTGGAGGACAATAGCAAGTAGTCCAACATATGTGTAAGGTCCACCAAGAGAAAAAGAACAAATGAACAAACAGAATATCTGAAGAAATAATAGCATAAAAGTTCTCAAATTTGGGGGAAAACACTTATTTACACAGACAAAAAGCTCACTGAAAAGTGAGCTTTTCAGTTTGGCTAAACATGAACAAAAATCACTCTCACGCATGATAGTCAAACTTCTGAAAGCCAATGATAAAAAGAAAACCTGGAAAGAGGCCAGAGAACAAAGATGCAGTATATACTGGAACAATTATAAGATTACAGCTAACTTTTCCTCAGAAACTATGAAAGCCAGAAGACATTGGAACAACCAATTCAAAGTGATCAGGAAAGAAAAAAATTGTCAATCAATAATACATCCATATTTGAATGATAGTAAAATCTATCATTCAAAACTGAAGGTAAAATAGGCCAGGCATGCTGTCTCATGTCTGTAATCCCAGTACTTTGGGAGGCCAAGGCAGATGGATCACTTGAGCTCAGGGGTTTGAGACCAGCCTGCGCAACACAGCGAAACACTGTCTCTACAAAAAATACATTTTTTGTATTTTAGCTGGGTACAATGGTGTGTTCCTGTAGTCTCAGCTACTCAGGACGCTGAGGCAGGAGAATCATTTGAGCCCAGGAGGCGGAGGCTGCAGATCATATGATCTTGGAGGAGCTGAGATCATACCATTGCACTCCAGCCTGGGCAACAGGAGTGAAACCCTGTATCAAAAAGGGGGAAAAAAAAGAAGGTGAAATGAAGACACTTTTGCTTAGGATAAATATAATGGGATAAGTTTAAGTAGAATGAAATAAACTAAAGATGCATTTTAACAAGTTAAGTTTAAGGTGTAATTTGTAGAGGAACAACTAAAAATAAAACAAGGTGATACAGCTTTAAAACCAATAAAAAAATTAAAATGTAATGATAAAAAGTATAAACTACACCCAACAACCGCCAAGAAACTCACTCTTTTCAAGTAAACCAAATGTAGAACACTAAAATAAATAAATATATTTCAAAAGACTGTCTTACAAAGCATACTTTCTGAATACAACAGAATAAAATTAAAATTCATCAACAATAAAAAATCTACATAAGCTCAAAATATATAATGATTAAAAGTAGTGCTTACAGAAAATTTATAGCCTTAAATGTCTTTACTAGAAAAAGAGATCTACATTAATAATCAAGTTTCCTCCTTAAGTAGCTATAAAAAGATCAAAGTAAACCTAAAATGAGTAGAGAGTAAGGGAAAAAATTAAAGAGAAAAAATGATGAAAAAGAAAACAAATGGGCTACAGAGAAACAATAAGATTCTGTGTTTTTCCAAGAACAAACACTATTAATTTTGATAAACCACCTTTAAAAATCAACTGCTTCATAGCATAAGAATCATACTGTACTATACTGTTGGTATGGATGAAATAAGAGATATATAGACAAATAAAACAGAATGCAAAGACCGGAAAAGGATCCATATATATAGGAAATTTATTTTTGCTAAATTATCAAGGCTTCAGTGGGAATTCAATCAAAATGGCAAAGTGTTTTAAAGGTGGCACTGAAATAAATGGCATCTGTATATGACAAAAAAAATCATCCCTACCTCACATCATAAGTCAAAATGATCACAGACATAAATATAGAAACTAATCCTATGAAACTACTAGAAGAAAGTCTTCATGACCTTGAGGTAGACAAAGTTTTTAGCAAACATTAAGAATGAAAAAAGCTGATAAGTTGCAATTTATCAAAAGTAATAGCTTTTTAAATTGTTAGCTTACAAATGGTGGAAAAAATGTCATAGCTTTTGTTCCTCAAAAAGCATATTTAAGATTGGAGTAAAAATTTTTTTTTTTTTTGAGACTAAGTTTCACTGTTGTCACCCAGGCTAGAGAGCAATGGCATGATCTCAGCTCACTGTAACCTCTGCCTCCCGGTTTCAAGCAATTCTCCTGTCTCAGCTTCCTGAGTAGCTGGGATTACAGGTGCCCGTTACCACGCCCAGCTAATTTTTGTATTTTTAGTAGAGACAGAGGTTCACCATCTTGGCCAGGCTGGTCTCAAACTCCCGACCTCAGGTGATCCACCCACCTCGGCCTCCGAAAGTGCTGGGATTACAGGCATGAGCCACTGTACCTGGCCTGGAGTAAAATTTTAAATGGGCAAAAGATTTGGTTCAAGATAAGTAAACAGAACACATTTACACTTCTGCCTGGAACAACCAAAACCAGCAACAAAAAGAAAAAAATTCCAAAATGTATTTTTTAATGTTGTGCAAGACCCTGGAAATTAGGCAACAAAAAATAGTAACTACTGACAGTTAAGAAACAAAGTATGAAGGCCTGTAATTACAGGTCCCAGTGCAACAGAGGAGAACTCAAGTAGAGCTTGGCAAACTCCTGGATTTGCAGAGTCAGAGCTGGCAGTCCAGGCAGACCAAGGCAGTTAAGAGTTCACAAGACAGAGTGTGTACGGCAGACCAGAGAGCAGCACAGAGACAGATCAGGGCAATCTTCAAATAGTCAGCAAAGTACTAATTAGCGCATGCCTGTAAAGGCAAAAGAAAACACAATTTCAAAGAATTGGAGATTACTGCCTGGTGGTCATACAAAGTGAGAAATAGTGCCCATTCCAACAAGCCAGACAGGAAAAACTCATAACTCATAAGGCATAGGTTAAAATACCCAGGACGTTCATTCCTCAGTTGTGGGGAATGGTTAGCACTACATTGAGCACTACTCGACACCCACCAAACAAATCATAAAAGCAAGACTTAAGGGCACAAAACTGTTTCCAAGGAACTTAGCTGCATCTCAGAACAAAGCTTAAGAACGTTCATAGGATTGAAAAACTATCCAGACAAATCCAGTATAATGGTTGGCGATTTCCAATATTCTCTCAATATTTGATAGAACAAGTGGATAATCAGAAAGGACATAGTAGATGTGAACTTCACCATCAACCTGTGTGACCCAATTGACACTTAGAGAACAGTCCACATAAGAACAGCAGAATACAAAACTTATTCAAACCATTCATCAAAATAGAGCTATTCTGAGCCATAAAAGAAGTCTAAATACATTTAAAAGGATTCGAGTTATACAAAGTATGCTTTTTGGCACAATGAAAGCAAATTAGAAATAGGTTACAAAAAGATATCTAGAAACTCTTCCAAAATTTGGAAACTATATGCCATGCTTCTAAATAACCCATGGAGAAAGAACAAATCAAAGGAAAATTAGACATTATTTAAATTCAATGAAACAAAAACAGAATATCAGAATTTGTGGGATGCTGCTAAAGAAATACATGTATAATACTAAACGCCTACATGAGAAAAGCTGAAAGGTTGGAAATCAAGGTTTCAGCTTATACCTTAAGAAACTAGAAGAAGAGGAGAATTAAACCCAAAGTAAGCAGTAAAAAGAAAAATAAAACAGTTCAAAGTGGAAAGCAATGAAATAGAATGCAGAAACATTACAGAGAAAAATCGATGAAAACAAAAGCTGGTTCTTTAAGCACATCAATAAAACTGACAAATTTCTAGCCAAACTAATGAGAAAAAAGCAGTAACAACAAATTACTAATATAAGAAATAAAAGAAGTGACATCGGTGTAGACTCTACAGATGCTAAAAGTATAAAAAGAGAACATCCTAAACAGCTTTATGTTTATAAATTCAGCACCTTAGGTAACATGAACCAACTCCTGGAAAGACACAAACTATCAAAACTCACTCAAGAAAAACTTTTGTAAGCAATTTGATAAGAAACTGAGTAGCAACTAATCTACTGAAGAAAGTGGATTTGTAGCTAAAAACCTTTCCACAAAGAAAAATCCAGGCCCAAATGGCTTCATGCCTAAGTTGTACCAAACATTTAATAATCAAATAATACAAATTCTCTACACACTTTTCCAAAAAACTGAAAAGGAAATATTTCCCAACTCATTCTTTGGGCCAGCATTACCCTGTCACCAAACACAGACCAAGGAATTATAAGAAAATAAGACTGCAAAACAATGTTCTAAATAAAAACAGAAGCAAAAATTCTAAACATAATATTAGCAAAGCAAATGCAACAATATATAAAGAGAATAATATATCATGACCAAGTAGAGTTTTATACTAGAAATGTAATCGTGTTTCATATTCAAAACTCAATCAATGTAGTTCCCCATATTAATAAGTTAAAAAGAAAAGCAGTATAATCGTTTCAGTAGTCACAGAGAAAGCATTTGACAAAATAAAACAACCATTTCCTAAAAAATCCTCAGCACACTAGGACTAAAAGGGCACTTCCCCAACCTGTCAAAAGGAATCTACTAAAATTATCTTGATAACATCAAAATAATGGAAAAAGACTGAATATTACCTAAGATCATAAGTAAGACATAGATAGGCATGCTTACTGCTTCTATTCAATGCTGTGCTGGAGATCTTAGCCTGAGCAATCAAGCAAGGAAAAAACAAAAGGCATCAAGACTGGAAAGAATTAAAACTGTCTTTATTACAGGCAACATGATCATATATGTAAAAACTTCAATTTACAAAAAAGCTACTAAAAGTATAAGTGAATTTAATGAGACTGCAGGATACAAGGTGAACGCACAAAATTCAACTGCATTTATGTATATCAGCAATAAGTAACCTGAAATTGAAATTAAATATATATATATAAATAATTTCAAAAAGATGAAATACTTCAGGAAATTTTTTTAATGTCACAGACCTTCTAAAGTATATGCTACAAAATATTGGTGAAAAAAATTTTAAAGACCGCAATAAATAAAGACATACACCTTGTTACTGCGCTAAAAGAGTCAATATTATTAACATGTCAATTCTCCCCAAACTGATCTACAGACTCAATTCAATTCTAATAAAAATCAAAGCAGGATATTTTATAGAACTGACAAGATGATGATAAAATTTGTGTAGTAATAACAAAGAACTTAAGACAGTCAAAACAACTTTGAAGAGAATTAAGTTGGAGAGCTAAGACCACATGATTCCAAGTACTTCAGTGTAAAACAACAAAATGTCTAGAAATGAACCCACACATTTGTGAACAACTGATTTTTTTTACGAAGATACAAAGGCAATTCAATATACTCTTGTCAACAAATGATGCATAAAATACTAAATTTTAAATATGCAAAAAACAAAAAATGAACATTAACCATATCTTATACCATACTCAAAACTACCTCAAATAAACCATAGACCTAAATGTCAAACTTAAAATGATAAAACTGGTAGAAGTAAACAGAAGAAAATCTTTGGACCTTAAATTAGGCAAAGATATCTTAGATCAACAAGAAACACATGACCTATAAAAGAACAAAGAAATAAACTAGTCTTCCTCAAAATAAAAAAACTCAAAAACTACTAATAAATGAAAGAAAAGCTATGGCATATATTTGTTAAAGCAGCAGTTCCCAACCTTTTTGGCACCAAGAACCAGGTTTCATGAAAGACGATTTTTCCATGGATGGGGCTGGGCAGGGGTGGTGCAGAGGGCGGGTGTTGCAGAGTGGCAGAAGATATGGTTTCAAGATGATTCAAGTGCATTACAACTACCATGCACTATATTTCTATTACTATTACATTGTCATATATAATGAAATAATTACACAACTCACCATAATGTAGAATTAATGGGAGCCCTGAGCTTGTTTTCCCGAAACTAGACAGTTCCATCTGGCGGTGATGGAAGACAGTGACAGATCATCAGGCATTAGATTCTCATAGGAGCATGCAACCTAGATCCTTCACATGCATAGTTCAAAATAGGGTTCATGCTCCTATGAGAATCTAATACTGCTGCTGATCTGACACAAGGCAGAGCTCAGGCAGTAATGCAAGCGATGGCGAGTGGCTGTAAATACAGATGAAGCTTCGCTTGCTACTCCACAACTCACCTCCTGCTGTGCATCCCAATTACTAACAGGCCATGAGCCAGCTGGGGACCTCTGTGTTAAAGTACTTGAATCCAGAATATATAAAGAACTCTTAAAACTTAGTCATAAGGGAAAAATAACCCAATACAAAACAACCAAAAGATTTAAACACACACTTCACCAAGGAATATATATATAGGTGAAAAATAAGAAGATGGAAACATGTGAAACATCATTAGCTATCAGAGAAACGTAAATTAAAGCCACAATGATGCACCACTATATACCATTAGAATGTCTAAAATTAAAAAGACTGACCACGCACAGTTTTGCTGAGGATGTGGAATAATTAGAACACACATACACAGCTAGCAGAATTGTAATATGGCATAACCACTTTGGAAAATAATTTGGCAATCTGTTAAAAAGTAAAGCATAGAGGGAAGGCGGAGCAAGATGGCCAAATAGGAGCCTGCAGTGATCATCCCCCTGGCAGGAACAGCAAATTAAACAACTATCCACACAAAAATGCATCTTTGAAAAGCCCAAATCAGGTAAGCAGTATGACAGTACCCAGTTTTAACACCACATTAAGGAAAGAGACACTGAAGAGAATAGGAAAATCATCTTGAATCACCTACACCACCTTTCCCTGAACCCCCAGCAGCAGCCATGTGGTGCAGAGACAGAATCTGTGCACTTGGGGGAGGGAAAGTACAGTGATTGTGGGACTTTATGTTGGAACTCAGAGCTGCCCTGTAGCAGCAAAAAGCAAAATGGGATAGAATTCAGCCAGGGCCCAGACAGAGAACATTTGGACCAGCCATAGTGAGAGGTGAACTGTCCATCCCAGTCGTTGGAATTAGAGTTCTGGCAAGCTCTGTCAATATGGGCTAAAGTAGCCTGGGGTCCTAAGTAAACTTGAAAAGCAGTCTAGGCCACAAGAACTGTAATTCCTGGGCAAGCCTCAATGCTATGCTTGGCTCAGAGCCAGTGTACTTGAAATGCACGCAACCTGGTCAGACACAAGCCAGGATGCCCAAGGAAGTGCTTGTGTCACTCCTCCCCTAATCCCAGGCAGAACAGGTGCAGCTCTGGAAGAGATTCCTTCTTTCTGCTTGAGGAGAGGAGATGGGAAAGTAAAGAGTTCCTTGTCTTGCAACTTGGATACCAACTCGGCCACAGCAGAATAGGCCACCAGGCAGAATCCTGAGGCCCCCATTCCAGGCCATAGCTCACAGATGACATTTCTAGACATACCCTGGGGAAGAAGAGAACGTGCTGCCTTGAAGGGAAAGACCTAGTCCTGGCAAGATTCATCAACTGTTAACTAAAGAGCCTTTGAGCCCTGAGTACATACTAATGTACTACAGGTCTTGGGTGAGACTCAGAGCCAAGCTGGCTTGCCCTAACCCCACACATTCCGAGCTGTGGTGCCTATTGGAAGAGACTCCTTCTCCTTGAGAAAAGGAGAAGAAAAGGAGTAAAGAGGACTTTGTCTTACAGCTTGGCTACCAACTCAGACACACTGGGGTAGAGCACCAAGTGGACACCTGGGGTCCTCAATTCCAGGCCTTGAATCCTGGATGGCATTTCTGGACCTGCCTTGGGCCACAGGGGACCCAACTTACCTGAAGAGAGACACCCAGACATGGCAACATTCACCACAAGCTACTGAAAGAACCCCTGAACCTTGGGTGAGCATTGATGATAGCCAGGCAATACTCACCATAGCCCTGCGGCAGTGAGGCCATAGGGAGAGACTCCTTAGCTTGAGAAAAGGGGAAGGAAGAGCAGAAAGGACTTTGCCTTGCAGCTTAGGTGATAGCTCAGCTGCACTAGAACAGAGAACTAAGTAGATTACTAAGATTCCTCGCTCCAGGCCCTGGCTCATGGACAGCATCTCTGGACCTGCCTGGGGCTGGGGGGAACTCGCTGCCCTGAAGAGAAGGACACAAGCCAGGCTAGACTCACCACCTGTGGATTGTAGAGCCACTGGACTTTGAGTGAACATACGCAGTAGCCAGACAGTGATCACCACAGGCCATGCACAAGACCCAGTGCTGTGCTGAGTACGGGTCTGATCAAGCACAGTCCCTGTAATGGTGGCCAGAAGGGTGTTTGTCACCCTTACCCCAGTTCCAGGCAGTTCAGCACAGAGTGAGACACTCTGAGGAAAAGAAAGGGAAGGGAACAAGAGTCTCTGTGTGGTAATCCAAAAAATTCTCCTGCATCTTACCAAAGACCACCAAAGTAGTACCTCTACGAGGCTACAAGAGCCACAGCATTACTGGGCTTGGAGTGCTCCCTAATGCAGATATAGATGCCATGACCAAAGACATAGAGTGCAACACCCAAGTCCCTATGAATACTCGGAAAGCCTCCCCAAGAAGGATGAATACAAACAAGTCCAGACTGTGAAAGCTACAATAATAATGCCCAGACACCTATAAACATTTCAATGCCCAGACACCGATGAACACACAGAAGAATCAAAACATTCCAGAAAAAGATGGCCTCACCAAAGAAACTAAACAAGGTACCACCAGCCAATCCTGGAAAGATAGACATACATAACCTTTCAGACAGAATTCAAAATAGCTGTTGTAAGGAAGGTGAACGAAATCCAAGATAACAAATACCAAGAAGAAATTCAGAATCCTATCAGCTAAATTTAATAAAAAGACTGCAATAATTTAAAAGAATCCAGCAGAAAATCTAGAATTGAAAAATGAAACTGACATACTGAAAAATGCACCAGAGTCTCTTAGCAGAACCGATCAAGCAGAAGAAAGAACTACTGAGCTTGGAGACAGGCTATTTGAAAATACACAGTCAGAGGAGACAAAAGAAAAAAGAATAAAAAAACATGAAGCACACCTACAAGATCCAGAAAATAGCCCCAAAAGGGCAAATCTAAGCGTTACTGGCCTTAAAGACGAGGTAGAGAAAGAGACAGAGGTAGAAAGTTTGTTCAAAGGGATAAAAACAGAGAACTTCCCAAACCTAGAGAAAGATACCAGTATTCAAGAACAAGAAGGTTACAGAACACCAAGCAGATTTAACCCATAGACTACCTCAAGACATTTAATAATCAAACTCCCAAAGTAAAGAAAGAAAAGGATCCTAAAGGCAGCAAGAGAAAAGAAACAAATAACAGGAAAAGGAGCTCCAATACATCTGGTGGAAATCTTACAGGCCAGAAGAGAGTGGCATCACATATATAAAGTTCTGAAAAACAACAACAACAACAACAACAACAAAACTTTTATGCTAGATTAGTATATCCAGCACAAATATTGTATAAATATGAAGGAGAAATAAAGACTTTCCCAGACAAACAAACGCTAAGGGACTTCATCAACACCAGACCTAGCCTACAAAAAAAAAAAAAAAAAAAGGTTAAAAGGAGTTCTTCAATTTGAAAGAAAAGGGCATTAATGAGCATAAGAAATCATCTGAAGGTTTAAAACTCACTGGTAATAGTAAGTAAACAGAAAAACACAGAATATTATAACATGTAACTGTGGTGTGTAAACTACTCATATCTTGAGTACAAACACTAAAAGATGAACCTATCAAAAATACTAACAACCTTCCAAGTCACAGACAGTAAAATAAGCTATCAATAGAGACAGGACAAGGTTAAAAAGCAAGTAAGCGGACGAAGCTAAGGCATAGAGTTTGTATTAGTTTTCACTTTGCTTGTTTCTTTGTTTATGCCATCGATATTAAGTTGACATCAGTTTAAAATAATGAGTTATATTATTTTCAAGCCTCATGGTAATCTCAAATCAAAAAACATATAAGAAACACACCAAAAATAAAAGCAAGAAAATAAACCACCAAAGAAAATCATCTTTGCTAAAAGAAAGACAGGAAAGAAGAAAAGATGGAAGAGAGGACACAAAACACCTAGAACACAAATAACAAAATGGCCAGAGTAAGTATCTATTTATCAATAAAAACACTGAAGTAAATTAACCAAACTCTCCAATCAAAAGGCATAAAGTGCCTGAATGGACAGAAAAACAACACACAACGATCTGCTGCCTACAAGAAACACACTTCACTTAAAAAGACAGCCAGACTGAAAATAAAGGGAGGAAAAAAGATATTCTATGCTAATAAAAAACAAAAAAGAGCAGGAATAACCATATGTATATCAGACAAAATCAATTTCTAAACAAAACCTAAAACAAGAGAGAAAGTCATTATATAATGAAGAGGTCAATACAGCAAAAGGATAAAGCAATTATAAATAAATATATACCAGTAAATAATAAAATGAAGGCAGAAATAAAGATGATCTTTGAAACAAATAAGAACAAAGACACAGTGTACCAGAACCTCTGGGACACATTGAAAGCAGTGTGTAGAGGGAAATTTATAGTACTAAATGCCCACAAGAGAAAGCAGGAAAGATCTAAAATCGACACCCTAACATCACAATTAAAAGAACTAGAGAAGCAAGAGCAAACACATTCAAAAGCTAGCAGAAGGCAAGAAATAACTAAGATCAGAGCAGAACCAAAGGAGATAGAGACACAAAAAACCCTTCAAAAAAATCAATGAATCCAGGAGCTGGTTTTTTGAGAAGATCAACAAAATTGACAGACCACTAGCAAGACTATTAAAGAAGAAAAGAGAGAAGAATTAAATAGGTGCAATAAAAAATGATAAAGGAGATACCACCATGGATCCCACAGAAGTACAAACTACCATCAGAGAATACTATAAACACCTCTACACAAATAAACTATAAAATCTAGAAGAAATGGATAAATTCCTGGACACATACACCCTCTCAAGACTAAACCAGGAAGAACTTCAATCTCTGAATAGACAAGTAACAGGCTCTGAAATTGAGGTAATAATTAATAGCCTACCAACCAAAAAAAGTCCAGGAACAGATGGATTCACAGCCGAATTCTACTAGAGGTACAAAGAGGAGCTGGTACCATTCCTTATGAAACCATTCCAATCAACAGAAAAAGAGGGAATCCTCCCTAACTCATTTTATGAGGCCAGCATCATCCTGATACCAAAACCTAACAGAGACACAACAACAACAACAACAAAGAGAGAATTTTAGACCAATACCCCTGATGAACATCCATGCAAAAATCCTCAATAAAATACTGGCAAACCAAATCCAGCAGCACATCAAAAAGCTTTTCCACCATGATCAAGTAGGCTTCATCTCTGGGATGCAAGGCTAGTTCAACATACACAAATCATAAACGTAATCCATCACATGAACAGAACCAACGACAAAAACCACTCGAGAGGTGCTGAAAAGGCCATCGACAAAATTCAACAGCCCTTCATGCTAAAAACTCTCAATAAACTAGGTATTGAGGAACGTATCTCAAAACAATAAGAGCTATTTATGATAAACCCACAACTAATATCATACTGAATGGGCAAAAACTGGAAGCATTCCCTCTGAAAACCAGCACAAGACAAGGATGCCCTCTCTCACCACTCGGATTCAACACAGTGTTGGAGGTTCTGGCCAGGGCAATCAAACAAGACAAAGAAATAAAGGGTATTCGAATAGGAAAAGAGGAAGTCAAACTGTCCCTGTTCATAGATGACATGATTGTACACTTAGAAATCCCCATTGTCTCAGCCCAAAATCTCCTCAAGCTGATAAGCAACTTCAGCAAGGTCTCAGGATACAAAATCAATTTGCAAAAATCACAAGCATTCCTATACACCAATAACAGACACCAATAACAGACAGCCAAATCACAAGTGAACTCCCATTCACAATTGCTACAAAGAGAGTGAAATACCTAGGAATCCAATTTACAAGGGATGTGAAGGACCTCTTCAAGGAGAACTGTAAACCACTGCTCAACGAAATAAAAGAGGACACAAACAAATGGAAGAATATTCCATGCTCATGGACAGGAAGAATCAAAATGGCCATACTGCCCAAGGTAATTTATAGATTCAATGCCATCCCCATCAAGCTACCAATGACTTTCTTCACAGAACTGGAAAAAACTACCTTTAAGTCCATATGGAACCAAAAAAGAGCCCACATTGCTGAGACTATCCTAAGCAAAAAGAACAAAGCTGGAGGCATCACACTACCTGACTTCAAACTATACTACAAGGCTACAGTAACCAAAACAGCATGGTACTGCTACCAAAACAGAGATATAGACCAATGGAACAGAACAGAGGCCTCAGAAATAACACAACACATCTACAATGATCTGATCTTTGACAAATCTGACAAAAACAAGAAATGGGGAAAGGATTCCCTATTTAATAAATGGTGCTGGGAAAACTGGCTAGCCATATGTAGAAAGCTGAAACTGGTTCCCTTCCTTACACCTTATACAAAAATTAATTCAAGATGGATTAAAGACTTAAATGTTAGACCTAAAACCATGAAAACCCTAGAAAAAAACAGAGGGAATAAGGACACAGGCATGGGCAAGGACTTCATGTCTAAAACACCAAAAGCAATGGCAACAAAAGCCAAAATAGACAAGTGAGATCTAATCAAAGAGCTTCTGCACAGCAAAAGAAAACTACCATCAGAGAGAACAGGCAACCTACAGAATGGGAGAAAATTTTTGCAATCTACCCATCTGACAAAGGGCTAATATCCAGAATCTACAAAGCACATAAACAAATTTACAAGAAAAAAACAAACAACCCCATCAAAAAGTGGGTAGAGGATATGAATAGACACTTCTCAAAAGAAGACATTTATGCAGCCAACAGACACATGAAAAAATGCTCACCATCACTGGTCATCAGAGAAATGCAAATCAAAACCACCATGAGATACCATTTCACACCAGTTAGAATGGCGATCATTAAAAAGTCAGGAAACGGCCAGGTGTGGTCACTCACACCTGTAATCCCAGCACTTTGGGAGGCCAAGGTGGGTGGATCATGAGGTCAGGAGATCAAGACCACCCTGGGTAACATGGCGAAACCCCATCTCTACTAAAAAATACAAAAAATTAGCCAGGCATGCTGGCGGCCGCCTGTAGTCCCAGCTACTCGGGAGGGTGAGGCAGGAGAATGGCGTGAACCCAGGAGGCAGAGCTTGCAGTGAGCCGAGATCACACCACTGCACTCCAGCCTGAGTGACAGAGCGAGACTCCGTCTCAAAAAAAAAAGTCAGGAAACAACGGATGCTGGAGAGGATGTGGAGAAATAGAAACGCTTTTACACTGTTGGTAGGAGTGTAAATTAGTTCAACCATTGTGGAAGACAGTGTGTCATTTCCTCAAGGATCTAGAACCAGAAATGCCATTTGACCCAGCCATCCCATTACTGGGTATATACCCAAAGGATTATAAATCATGCTACTATAAAAACACAGGCACATGTATGTTTATTCCGGCACTATTCGCAATAGCAAAGACTTGGAACCAACCCAAATGTCCATCAATGATAGAGTGGATTAAGAAAATGTGGCACATATACACCATGGAATACTATGCAGCCATAAAAAAGGATGAGTTCATGTCCTTTGCAGGGACATGGATGAAGCTGGAAACCATCATTTTCAGCAAGCTATCACAAGGACAGAAAACCAAACACCGCACGTTCTCACTCACAGTTGGGAATTGAACAATGAGAACACTTGGACACAGGGCGGGGAACATCACACATCAGGGCCTGTTGTGGGGTGGAGAGAGTGGGGAGGGATAGCATTAGGAGAAATACCTAATGTAAATGACGAGTTGATGGGTGCAGCAAACCAACATGACACACGTATACCTATGTATCAAACCTGCATATTCTGCACATGTACCCTGGAACTTAAAGTATAATTAAATAAATAAATATATACCAACCAATGGAACACCCACATATATAAAGCAAGTTTTATTAGACCTAAAGAGAGAAACAGATTTCAGTACAATAGCCGGAGATTTTAACACCCCAATTTCAGCACTGGACAGATTATGTAGAGAGAAAATCATCAAAGAAAATTTGAACTTATGTGCACTATCCAGGAAACGGACCTAATCGATATTCACAGAAAATTTAATCTAATGGCGGCAGAACACTCTTCTCCTCAGCTCATGGATTATCTCAAGGACACACCATATATGAAGCCACAAAACAAGTTGTAAAAACTTCAAAGACATTAGAATGATATCAAGTATCTTCTCTTACTACAGTGGAATAAAATTAAAAATCAAAAAGAAGAGGAATTTTGTAAACTATACAAACCATGGAAATTAGATGATATGATGAGTGGCTCGATGAAGAAATTAAGGAGAAAAATTAAAAAATTTCAAGAAACAAATAAAAATGGAAACACAACACACCAAAAATCTATGGGATACAGCAAAAGTAGTATGAAGAGGAAAGTTTACAGGAATAAGAATCTACATCAAAAAAAGTAGGAAAGCTTTAACAAGCCAGTGATACATCATAAAGCAAAAGAAAATAGAAGACCAAACCAAACCCCAAATTAGTAGAAGAAATAAGATTAGAGAATAAATGAATTTGAAGCCAATAAGTGCCAAAAAAAATCAATGAAAGAAAAAGTTCATTTTCTGAAAAGAAAGAAAATTAACAAACCTTTAGCCAGTCTAAGAGAAAAAGAGAGAAGAACCAAATCAATAAAATCAGAGATGAAAAAGGAGACACTACAACTGATACCACAGACATTCAAAGGATCAATAAAGGCTACTATGAGAAACTATATGCCAAGAAATTGGAAAACCTAGAAGAAACAGAAATATTCCTAGACACATAGAATCTACTAAGATTGAACCATGAAAAAATACAAAACGTGAACAGACCAGTATCAAGTAACGAGATCAAAATCATAATAAAAAGTCTCCCGGTAAAGAAAAACCCATGACTCAATGGCTTCAATGCTGAATTTACCAAACATGTAAAGAACTTATTCCAATCCTACTCAAATTTTTCCAAAAACTAGAGAAAGAAGGAATACTTCCAAACCCATTTTATGAGGCCAGTATTACCCTGATACCAAAACCAGACAAAGACACATCAAAAGAAGAAGACTACAGACCAATATCCCTGATGAACACTGATGCAAAAATCCTCAACAAAATACTAGCAAACTGAATTCAAGAACACATTAAAAAGATCATTCATGGGCCGGGCGTGGTGGCTTACGCCTGTAATCCCAGCACTTTGGGAGGCTGAGGTGGGCGGATCACACGGTCAGGAGATCGAGACCATCCTGGCTAACACAGTGAAACCCCATCTCTACTTAAAAAAAATACAAAAAATTAGCCGGGTGTGGTGGCGGGCGCCTGTAGTCCCAGCTACTCGGGAGGCTGAGGCAGGAGAATGGCGTGAACCCAGGAGATGGAGCTTGCAGTGAGCCGAGATCATGCCACTGCACTCCAGCCTAGGCAACAGAGCGAGACTCCTTCTCTAAGAAAAAAAAAAATCATTCATCATGACCAAGTGAGATTTATCCCAGAGACGCAAGAATGGTTCAACATATGCAAATCAATCAATAGGATACATCATACCAACAGAATCAATTAATGCTGAAAAAACACTTGATAAAATTTAACATCCCTTCATAATAAAAACCCTCAAAAAGCTGGGTACAGAAGGAAAATATCTCAATGTAATAAAAGCCATATATGACAGACCCACAGCTAGCATCATACTGAATGGGGACAAACTGAAAGCCTTTCCTCTAACATCTGGAAGAAGACAAGGATGCACACATTCACCACTGTTACTCAACAGAGTTATAGAAGTCTTAGCTAGAGCAAACAAGAAAAGAAAATGAAGGGTGTCTAAATTGGAATGAGAAAAGTCAAATTATCCTTGTTTGCAGATGATATGATCTTGTATTTGGAATAACCTAAAGACTCCACCAAAAAACTATAATAACTGATGAACAAATTCAGTAAAGCTGCAAGATACAAAATCAACATACAAAAATCAGTAGCATTTCTACATGCCAAAAGTGAACACTCTGAAAAAGAAATCAAGAAAGTAATCCAATTTACAATAGCCACAAATAAAATTAAATTCTTAAGAATTAATTTAACCAAAAAACAAAGATCTCTATAATGAACACTATAAAATATTGGTGAAAGAAATTGAAGAGGACATAACAAAATGGAAAGATATTTCATGTTTATGGATTGGAAAAATCAATATTGTTAAAATGTCCATACTACCCAAAGCAATCTACAGATTTAATGCAGTCTCTCTTAAAATACCAAAGAAATTTTTCGAAGAAATAGAAAAAAAATCCTAAAATTTATATAAAACCACAAAAGATCCAGAACACCCAAAGCCATCCTGAACAAAAAGAACAAAACTGGAGGAATCATATAACCTTACTTTAATAAAACTACAGAGCTATAGTAACCAAAACAGCATGGCACTTGCATACAAACAGACACAGACCAATGGAACAGAATAGAGAGCCCAGAAACAAATCCACACACCTACAGCGAACTCATTTTCGACAAAGGTGTCATGAACATAGACTGGAGAAAGGACAGTGCTGGGAAAACTGGATATCCATATGCAGAAGAAGGAAACTAGGCTCCTATTTCTCACCATATACAAAAACCAAATCAAAATCAATGAAAGACTTAAATTTAAGACCTCAAACTATGAAAGTACTACAAGAAAACATTGGAGAAACTCTCCAGGACATTGTTCCGGGCAAAGATTTCCTGACTAATACCCCACAAGCACAGCCAACCAAAGCAAACATGGACAAATGGTATTACATCAAGTTAAAAAGCTTCTGCAGAGCAAAGGAAACAATCAACAAAGTAAAGAGACATCCCAAAGATTGGGAAAATATCTGCATCCCAAAGAAAATATCTGCAAACTATCCATGTGACAAGGGATTAATAACCAGAATATATAAGGAACTCAATAACCTCAATATGAAAAAAATATTATAATCTGATTTAAAAAGCGGGCAAAAGACTTGAATGGATGTTTCTCAAAGGAAGACATACAAGTGACAAACAGGTATTTGAAAAGCCATTCAACATCACTGATCATCAGAGAGAAGCAAATCCAAACTATAACAAAACATTATCTCACCCCAGTTAAAATGGCTTTTATCCAAAAGACAGACAATAACAAATGCTGGTGAGTATGTGAAGAAAAGGGTAGCCTTGTACACTGTTGGTGAAAGTGTAAATTAGTACAACCACTATGGAGAACAGTGTGGAGGTTCCTCATAAAACTAAAAATAGAACTACCATATAATCCAGTAATCCCACTGCTAGGTATATAACCAAAAGAAAGGAAATTTTTGTATCAAGATCATCTGCACTCCCACATTTATTGCAGCACTATTCACAATAGCCAAGATTAGGAAACAACCTAAGTGTCCATCAACACAGAAATGGATAAAGAAAATGTGCTAACATATACACAATAGAGTACTATATAATCATAAAAATGAATGAGATCCTGTAATTTACAATAACACAGCTGGAACTGGCGGTCATTATGTTAAGTGAAATAAGCCAAGCACGGAAAGACAAACTTTACATGTTCTCACTTATTTGTGGGAGACAAAAATTAAAACAATTGAATTCATGGAGAGAGTACAATGATGCTTACTAGAGGCTGAGAACGGTAGTGGGGTGTGGTGGGGGAAGTTAGGATGGTTAGTGGGTACAGAAATATAGATAGAATGAAAAAGAGTATTTGATAGCACAAGAGGATCGCTACAGTAATTAATAATTTATTACACATTCAAAAATAACAAAAAGAGTATAATTGAATTGTTTGTAACAAAAAGGATAAACGCTTGAGGTGATGGATACCCCATTTATTCTGATGTGATTATTACGCTTTATATACTATATCAAAATATCTCACATACTCCATTAATATATAAACCTACTATGTGCCCCCCAAAAAAAAATAAATTTTTAATTTAGAAAAGTGAAGCATAAATGTACCACAGATCTACACATTCTACTGTCAAAAGAGATGAAAGAATATGTCCATACAAGGACCTATACATGAATTTTCACAGCAGCTGGTTTTGTAATACCAATAGTCAAAAATTGGTAACAACCAAAATATCCCTCACTAGGTGAATGAAAAGTCAAATTGTTTCACAGAAACCATAATATTTAATAGAATACTATTCAGCAACAAAGAGAAGTGATACTTGCAACAACATGAGTGTCAGAACACTTACGCAGAGTGAAAGAAGCCAGACAGAAAGTACATATCCTGTAAGCGATTTTATTTATAGAAAGCTCTAGGAATGCAAACTAGTCTGCAGCGACAATAAGTGGGTGCCTGAGGGAGGGAGAGTGGATGCGAGGTAGGGGGTGATTACAAAGGAGTGATGGAGGATAAGTTCACTATCTTAATTGTGATGGTTTCACAGGTAAATCAAAACATATAAAATTGCATGCTTTTAAATATATGCAGCTTATTAAATGTTAATTATACCTCAATAAAATGATTTTTAAAAATAGGAGAAATATTGACTAGACACACTACACAAAAGAAGATACACACGTGGCCAAAAAGCAAATAACTGATACTCAATATTATTAGGTATCAGAAAAATGGAACTTATACTCACAGTAGAATACATCTACAAATCCATCAGAACAACTAAAATCAGAAAGAACAACAATACCAACTATTGGTAAGTATATGGAGCAACCTGACACCTGTCAATGTACAGTGGTACTAGGCCTACAGAAAACTATTTTGCAGTTTCTTAAAAAGTTAACCTAGACTGGGCAGGCGGATCACTTGAGGCCAAGAGCTTGAGACCAGCCCTGGCAACATGGAGAAACCCTGTCTCTACTAAAAATACAAAAATTAGCCAGGCGTGGTGGCACATGCCTGTAATCCCAGCTACTCAGGAGGCTGAGGCAGGAGAATTGCTTGAACCCAGGAGGCGGAGGTTGCAGTGAGCCAAGATCACATTACTGCACTCCAGCCTGGGAGACAGAGTGAGACTCCGTCTCAAAAAAAAAAAAAAAAAGTTAATCCAAACCTACAAAACAAGTCAGCCATCCAATTTCCAGATAACAAAAACATGTCTACTTGAAGAACTATATATAAATGCTCATAATAGTTTTACCAGTAATAGTCAAAAACAGGAAACAGTAACAGTCAAAAACAGAAAACAACTCAACTGTTTATTAACAGGTGAGTGAAAAAACAAAATGTGATACATTTATGGAATAGAATATTACTTATCATTCAAAGGAACTGCTGATATATGCAACATTGTGAATGAATCACAAAATCATAATGCTGAATGAAAAAAGCTAGACACAAATAAAAAACACACAAAAGTAATTTACAGTGACTCCTGTCAATGTACAGTGGTACTAGGCCTTTAGAAAACTATTTTGCAGTTTCTTAAAAAGTTAACCTAGGCTAGGCAGGCACACTAGTGGTTGCCTGAAGCTGGGGTATAGGGCAAGATGGACTACAGAGGGAGCATGAGAAAATGCCTGTGAAGGAGGGTGCCAAGATGGCTGATTAGAAGCAACTGTGCTCCTAAGCACTCTCGAAGAGGAATGAAAGGGGCCAGTGGATATAGCACCTTCAACTGAAATATCCAGGTAGTCGCACTGGGTGTTAGGTGTGTGGTCTTATTTCTGGGTTCTCTATTCTCTTCCATTGGTCTATGTGTCTGTTTGTGTAACAGTACTGATTAGGAAACAACCCATGAAAACTGAAGAAAAGCAGGGTGGGGCGATGGCCAACCTGAGAGTGACACAGAGCCAAGGAAACATCTACTCACAGCCAAGGGAAGTGGTGCATTCAGGATGGCAATAGGTCAGTACCACCCTAGGATGGAGGGTCTAGAGGAAGGGGCAGGCTGCCATCTGTGTTTTTTGCAGCCTTCACTGGTGATACCTCCAGGTACAGGAAGAACCAAAGCCAACTAGGTTCTGAAACAGATCCCCTGCAGACCACAGCAGCCCTACAGAAGAGAGGCTAGACTGTTAAAAGAAAAATAAACAGAAAACACAACAACAACGAAGAAAAACCACAAAACCCCATCCAAAGGTCAGCAACCCCAAAAATTGAAGGTAGATAAGCCCACAAAGAAGAGGAAGAATCAGTGCAAAACCCTGAAAACTCAAAAAGCCAGACTGCCGTTTTCTCCAAATGACCACAGCATTTCTCCAGCAGGGGCTCAGAACTGGGCTGAGGCTAAGATGCCTGAAATAACAGAAGTAGGCTTCAAAAGATGGATAATAACAAACTTTGCTGAGCTAAAGGAGCATGTTGTAATGAATGCAAAAAAGCTAAGAATCAGAATAAAACAATACAGGAGCTGAGAGCCAGTTTAAAGAGGAACATAACTGACCTGTTAGAATCGAAAAACACAGCATAACCTCACAATTCAATCACAGTATTAATGGCAGAATGGACCAAGTGGAGGAAAGAAATCTCAGAACTAGAAGACCGGCTTTCTGAATAAAGACAGGCATACAAGAACAGAGAAAAAAGAATGAAAAGGAATGAACAATCCTCCGAGAAATACAGGATTATGTAAAGAGACTAAATCTATGAATGATTGGGGTACCTGAAAGTGAGGGAGAGAATGGAACAAGTTGGAAAACATACTTCAGGATATCATCCAGGAGACACTCCCCAACCTAGCAAGACAGGCCAACATTCAAATTCAGAAAATGCAGAGAACCCCACAGAACTTCTCCATGAGAAGATCATCCCCAAGACATAATTATCAGATTATCCAAGTTCAAAATGAAGAAAAAATGTTAAGGGCAGCCAGAGAGAAAGGTCAGTTCATCTACAATGGGAAGCCCATGAGACTATCGGTGGACCTCTCAGCAGAAACCCTACAAGCCAGAAAAGATTGGGGGGCAACATTCAACATTCTTAAAGAAAAGAATTGCCAACCCAGAATTTCATATCCGACCAAACTAAACTTCATAAATGAGGAAGATATAAAATCCTCTTCAGACAAGCAAATGCTGAGAGAATTCATTACCACCAGACCTGCCTTGTAAGGGCTCTTGAAGGAAGCACTACATATGGAAAGGACAAACTATTACCAGCAACAACAAAAACACACTTAAGTAACCATAAAAACAAGTCTGCAAAAAAACCAGTTAGCATCATGATGACAGGATTAAATCTACACATAACAATGCTATCCTTTTTTTTTATTATTATACTTTAAGTTTTAAGGTACATGTGCACAACGTGCAGGTTTATTACATATGTATACATGTGCCATGTTGGTGGGCTGCACCCATTAACTCGTCATTTAACATTAGGTATATCTCCTAATGCTATCCCTCCCCCCTCCCCGCACCCCACAACAGGCCCTGGTGCGTGATGTTCCCCTTCCTGTGTCCCTGTGTTCTCATTGTTCAATTCCCACCTATGAGTGAGAACATGCGGTGTTTGGTTTTTTGTTCTTGCGATAGTTTGCTGAGAATGATGGTTTCCAGCTTCATCCATGTCCCTACAAAGGACATGAACTCATCATTTTTTATGGCAAGTGGGCGAACAATGCTATCCTTAAATGTAAATGGTATAAATGCCCCAATTAAAAGACACACAATGGCAAGATGGATAAAGAATAAAGACCCATTGGTACACTGTCTTTAAAAGACTCATTACAGGCTCAAAATAAAGGCATGGAGGAAAATTTACCAAGCAAATGGAAAACAGCAAAAGGCAGGAGTTGGAATCCTAGTTTCTGACAAAACAAACTTTAAACCAACAAAGATCATAAAAGACAAAGAAGAGCATTACACAATACTCTTACATTTCAAAGACCTTCTAGATTACATAATGGTAAAGGGTTCAATTCAACAAAAAGAGCTAACTATCCTACATACATATGCACCCAATGCAGGAGCACCCAGATTCATAAAGTAAGGGGTCAGAGATCTTCAAAGAGATTTAGACTCCCACACAACAATAATGGGAGACTTTAACAAGCCACTGACAATATTAGACAGATCACAGAGACAGAAAATTAACTAAGATATTCAGGACATTAACTTAGCTTTGGAATAAGTGGACCTGATAGGTATCCATAGAACTCCTCCACCCTGAAACAACAGAATATACATTCTTCTCATCACCACACAGCATTTACTCTAAAATTAACCACATATTCGGAAGTAAAACACTTCTCAGCAAATGCAAAAGAACTGAAATCATAACAGTCTCTCAGACCACAGCAAAATCAAATTAGAATTCAAGATTAAGAAGTTCACTAAAAGCCACACAAGTACATGGAAGCTGGACAACCTGCTCCTAAATGACTCTTGAGTACATAACGAAATTAAGGCAGAAATCTAGAATGTCTTTGAAACTAATGAGATCAAAGATACAACATACCAGAATCTCTGGGTCACAACTAAAGCAATGTTAAGAGGGAAATTTATAGCACTAAATGCCCATATCAAAAAGCCAGAAACATCTCAAATTAATAACTAAAAGAACTAGAGGACCAAGAGAAAACAAACCCCAAAGCTAGCAGAACACAAGAAATAACCAAGATCAGAATGGAACTGAAGGAGACAGAGACAGAAAAAAAACAAAACAAAACAAAACAAAACAAAAAAACCTTCGAAAAATCTACAAATCCAGGAGCTGGTTTTTTGAAAAAATTAATAAAATAGATACAACCAACCATCAGAGAATACTATAAAGACCTTTATGCATACAAATGAGAAAATCTGGAAGAATGGATACATTCTTGAACACGTATATCGTCCAAAGATGGAACCAGTAAGAGTTTGAATCTCTGAACAGACCAATAATGAGTTCTGAAACTGCAGCACTAATAAAAAGCCTACCACTCCAAAAAAGCCCAGGATCAGATGGATTCACAGCTGAATTCTACCACAGGTAGAAAGAAAAGCTGGTACCATTCCTACTTAAACTATTATGAAAAACAGAAAAGAAGGAACTCCTCTGTTAACTCATTCTATGAGGCCAGCATCATCCTGTTACTGAAACCTGGCAGAGATATAACAAAACAAAAAGAAAACTTCAGGCCAATATCCTTGATGAACATTGATGCAAAAATGCTCAACAACATGCTGGAAAACTGAATCCAGCAGCACATCAAAAAGCTTATCCACCACGATCAAGTAGGCTTCATCCCTGGCATGCAAGGCTGGTTCAACATATGCAAAGCAGTAAATGAAATTAATCACATATGCAGAACTAAAGACAAAAACCACATGATTATCTCAATAGATACAGAGAAGGCCTCTAATAAAATTCAACATCCCTTCATGTTGAAAAGTCTCAGTAAACTAAGTATTGAAGAAACATACTTCAAAATAATAAAAGCCATATGTGACAAACCTATTGCCAATATCAACTGAATGGGCAAGAGCTGGAAGCATTTCCTTTGAAAACTGGCACAAGACAATGATGCCCTCTCTCACCACTCCTATTCAACATAGTATTGGAAGTTCTGGCCAGGATTATCCGACAAGGGAAAGAAATAAAGGACATTCAAATAGATAGAGAGGAACTCAAGCTGTCTTTGCTTGCAGATGGTATAATCCTATATATTAAAAAAACCCAGTTCAAATAGCTAGAAAGGAACTCAAACTATCTTTGCTTGCAGATGACATAATCCTGTATATTAAAAAAAAAAAAAAAAAAAACCATAGTCTCAGCCCAAAAGCTTAAGCTGATAAGAAACTTCAGCAAAGTCTCAGGATACAAAATCAATGTGCAAAAATCACTAGCATTCCTACACGTCAATAATAGGCAAGCCAAGAGCCAAATCATGAATAAATTCCCATTCACAATTGTCACAGAAGGAATAAAATACCTAGGAATACAGCTAACAAGGGAAGTGAAGTACCTCTTGAAAGAGAACTAAGAACCACTGCTCAAAGAAATCAGACATGACACAAACAAATGGAAAAACACTCCATGCTCATGGATAGAATCAATATTGTTAAAATGACCATACTGCCCAAAGCAATTTATAGATTCAATGCTATTGCTATCAAACTACCACTGACATTCATCACAGAATTAGAAAAAACTATTTTAAAACTCATATGGAACCAAAAAAAGCTGGAATAGCCAAGGCAATCCTAAGCAAAAAGAACAAAGCTGGAGGCATCATGCTACCTGTCTTCAAATTATACTACAAGGCTACAGTAACCAAAATAGCATGGTACCGTTACAAAAACAGACACACAGACCAATGGAAGAGAAGAGAGAACCCAGAAAGACCACACACCTACCACCATCTGATCTCTGACAAACCTGACAAAAACAAGCAATGGGGAAAGGATTCCCTATTTAATAAATGGTGCTGGGAGAACTGGCTAGCCATATGCAAAAAACGGAAATGGGACCCCTTCTTTACACCATATACAAAAATCATCCCAAGGTAGATTAAAGACTTAAATGTAAAACCCAAAACTATAAAAACTTTAGAAGAAAACCTAGGCGATATCATTCAGGACATAGGCATGGGCAAAGATTTCATGACAAAGACACCAAAAACAATTGCAACAAAAGCAAAAATTGACATAGGGAATCTGATAAAACTAAAGAGCTTCTGCACAGCAAAAGAAATTATCATCAGAGTAAACAGACAACCTACAGAATGGGAGAAAATTTTTGCAACCTACCCATCTGACAAGGGTCTAATATCCGGCATCTACAAAGAACTTAAATTTACAACACAAAAACAAACAACTCCATTAAAAAGTGGGCAAAGGACATGAACAGACACTTCTCAAAAGAAGATATATATGTGACCAACAAACATGAAAAAAAGCTCAACATCACAGATTATTAGAGAAATGCAAACCAAAACCACAATGGGATATCATCTCATACCAGTTAGAATAGCTTATTAAAAGGGGGGGAAAAAACAGAAGCTGGCGAGGTTGTGTAGAAAAAGGAACACTTTTACAGTGTTGGTGGGAGTGTAAATTAGTACAACCACTGTGGAAGACAGTGTGGCAATTCCTCAAAGACCTAGAACCAGAAATACCATTTGACTCAGCAATCACATTACTGGGTATATACCCAAAGGAATATAAATCATTATTATAGAGATACATGCACACGTGTGTTCATTACAGCATTATTCACAATAGCAAAGACATGAAATCCAACTAAATGTCCAACAATGATAGATTGGATAAAGAAAATGTGGTTGATATACACCGTGGAATACTACAGAGCCATAAAAAGGAACAAGATCATGTCCTTTGCAGGGACATGGATGGAGCTGGAAGCCACTGTTCTCAGCAAACTAACACAGGAACAAAAAACCAAACATCGCATGTTCTCACTTATAAGTGGGAGCTGAATGATGAGAATACATGGACACATGGTGGGAAACAACACACACTGGGGCCTGGTAGAGGGTGGCAGGTGGCAGGAGAAACAGCACCAGGAAGAACGGCCAATGGATGCTGGGCCTAATACCTAAGTGATGAGATGATCTGTGCAGCTAATCACCATGGCACACACTTAACTATGTAACGAACCTGCACATTCCGCATATGTACCCCTAAACTAAAAAAAAAAAAAAAAAAGGTTGGAAATTAAGAAAAACAAAGAATGAAAATGTCTGTGAATGATAGAAACATTCATATCATGTGATGGTAATTTTAAGAGTATATACTTCCATAAAAATTCACTAAATTGTATATTTTAAATGGGTGTATTTTATTACATATAAACTACACATCAGAAATGGTTTTATATAGGTAAAATTAGCATGATATGCTTAAATGCAAGGGGAAATTTTTGAATCATGGTTTTAAGATACGGACTTTCAAGACACTTTTTAAAAAGAGGGATTAAACTAAACTACGAGCCATCTTGAGTGATTTACCTAGAAGAGTCGATACTACTGCAGCCTCTTCATTCATCATAAACTACTAAATCCTTTATTGCAAATGATACAGCATGTTTAACATTAGTTTACATAACTGCTTTGCTTATTTCTCTGGGTTTTCACTTAACCCTGATGATTTTTTATTAGTCCACTAGCATTTTAAGCTCTGCAGGAATTTAGAAAAAAAAAAAGTTTACACTTGGTGTTTCTCAGTAAGGCACTATGGGCACTTTTTTAAAAAAATTATTTTTATAATATATATATATTTTTGAGACAGTCTTGCTCTGTCCCCAGGCTGGAGTGCAGTAGCATAATGTCAGCTCACTGCAGCTTCTGCCTCCTGGGTTCAAGCAATTCTCATCCCTCAGCCTCCTGAGTAGCTGGAACTACAGGTGTGCGCTACCATGTCCAGCTTTTTTTTTTTGTATTTTTAGTAGAGCTGGGGTTTTGCCACATTGGCCAGGCTGGTCGCGAACTCCTGGTCTCAAGTGATCCACCCACCTTGGCTTCCCAAAGTGCTGGGATTACAGGCGTGAGCCACCGTGCCCAGCCACTGCTGGCATTTTTAATGGCAGAATTTCTTTGTTGTAATAAATAGGGTGTTCTATACCATGCATAGTATCAAACCCTACATATTACTATGTCTTTTCCTATACATACATACATATACATACTTTATGATAAAGTTTAGTTCATACATTAGGTAGCATAAGAGATTAATGACAATAACTAATAAGAAAATAGAACAATTATAATAATATGCTGTAATAAAAGTTATAAAAATGTGATCTTTCTCACTCTCAAAATATTTTATTTTATTGTATTGTATATTGTATTCACCCTTCTTGTGATCTGTCAGTATGATAAGTAAGATTGCTACTAACAGGCTGGTAGCACATACAGCATGAATATGTTGATTCACAGAGAATGAAAGTGAGACAGTGAAGATTTTCATCAAAATTCTCAGAACAGCATGCCACTTAAAACTTATAACTTGTTTTTTACTGAAAATTTTCACTTAATATTTTCAGACCACTGTTGACCATGGGTAACTGAAATCCTGGAAAGCAAAACCACAGATAAGGAGAAGACTACTATACTAAATCTGGGGAAAGAGAGAACAGGAAAGAAAAATTACGCGTAAATCTCACCCGGGAAGATTGTTAAAAATCATTAAGTAAATAAACCAAATCCAGCAATATATTCAAAAAGATTATACACCATGAATAAGCCAGGTTTATCTCAATAATGTCAGGACAGATTAATAACAGAAAATCTATTAATATTATTTACCCCATTTCTGGGTTTAAAAACTATAAAAATTTCAATTGATATAGAAAAAAATCTTTGATAAATATGAAATATGTAAATGATTTCTAAAAAATCCTTCCCCAACTAAGAATTGAAGAAAACTTTATTAAGTAGGAAAGGTTATCTACCAAAAAATAAGAATAAAATTATATTCAATGATAAAATATTAGCAGAATTCCCATTCAAATCCCAAACATGACAAAGATATGAGCGATAAAAAATAATAACTGTAATAGGCAGACAGGCAACAATTCAACAAAATACATTCAAGATATTTATAGAAAAAAGTTGGTTTTTATAAAGATATTTTAAAACTCATAAATAAATGAAGACTATAGTACGCCTATGGATGGTAAAGACAAATATATTACAGGAATCAGTTCCCACCAAACAAATCTACAGATACGATGTAATTCCAATCAAAGTACAAACAAGTTGTTTTTTTGGAACTTGAAAAGCTAATTCAAGCTTTTTAGAAAAAAGCACAAGCACTAAACATTCAAATGGTAAAACTTCTATTCATCTAAAAATTTCTATTATTCTTTCTTTTATTGTTAAGAAAATAAATAGGCAAGCCACAAACTGGGAGAAAACATTCACAACACATATCTGACCAAAGAATTAAACCCAGAATATAGAAGAAATTCCAGTACCCTATAATGAAAAGGTGAACCATTTTTTTTAATACTTTAAGTTCTAGGGTACATGTGCACAATATGCAGGTTTGTTACACAGGCATACATGTGCCATGTTGGTTTGCTGTACCCACTAACTCGTCATTTACAATGGGTATTTCTCCTAATGCTATCCCTCCCCCAGCCCCCCACCCCATGACAGGCCCCGGTGTGTGATGTTCCCCGCTCTGCGTCCAACTGTTCTCATTGCACAGTATTCCATGGTGTATATGTGCCACATTTTCTTAATCCAGTCTATTGTTGATGGACATTTGGGTTGGTTCCAAGTCTTTGCTATTGTGAATAGTGCTGCAATAAACGTGTGCATGTGTCTTTATAGTAGCATGATTTATAATCCTTTGGGTATACACCCAGTAACGGGATTGCGGGGTCAAATGGCATTTCTAGTTCTAGATCCTTGAGTAATTGACACACTGTCTTACACAATGGTTGAACTAATTTACACTCCCACTTACGGTGTAAAAGCATTCTATTTCTCCACATCCTCTCTAGCACCTGTTGTTTCCTGACTTTTTAATGATTGCCATTCTAACTGGTGTGAGATGGTATCTCATTGCGGTTTTGATTTGCATTTCTCTGATGACCAGTGATGATGAGCATTTTTTCATGTGTCTGTTGGCTGTATAAATGTCTTATTTTGAGAAGTGTCTGTTCATATCCTTTGCCCACTTTTTGATGGGTTTTTTTTTTCTTGTAAATTTGTTTACGTGCTTTGTAGATTCTGGATATTAGCCTTTTGTCAGACGAGTAGATTGCAAAAAATTTCTCCCATTCTGTAGGTTGCCTGTAGACTCTGATGGTAGTTCCTTTTGCTGTGCAGAAGCTCTTTAATTTAATTAGACCCCATTTGTCTATTTCGGCTTTTGTTGCCACTGCTTTTGGTGTTTTAGTCATGAAGTCCTTGCCCATGCCTATGTCCTGGATGGTATTCCCTCTGTTTTTTTCTAGGGTTTTCATGGTTTTAGGTCTAACATTTAAGTCTTTAATCCATCTTGAATTAATTTTTGTATAAGGTGTAAGGAAGGGAACCAGTTTCAGCTTTCTACATATGGCTAGCCAGTTTTCCCAGCACCATTTATTAAATAGGGAATCCTTTCCCCATTTCTTGTTTTTGTCAGGTTTGTCAAAGATCAGATCGTTGTAAATATGTGGTGTTATTTCTCTGGCCTCTGTTCTGCTCCATTGGTCTATATCTCTGTTTTGGTAGCAGTACCATGCTGTTTTGGTTACTGTAGCCTTGTAGTATAGTTTGAAGTCAGGTAGCATGATGCCTCCAGCTTTGTTCTTTTGGCTTAGGATAGTGTTGACAATGCGGGTTCTTTTTTGGTTCCATATGAACTTTAAAGTAGTTTTTTCCAATTCTGTGAAGAAAGTCATTGGTAGCTTGATGGGGATGGCACTGAATCTATAAATTACCTTGGGCAGTGTGGCCACTTTCATGATATTGATTCTTCTGTCCATGAGCATGGAATGTTCTTTCATTTGTTTGTGTCCTCTTTTATTTCCTTGAGCAGTGGTTTGTAGTTCTCCTTGAAGAGGTCCTTCACATCCCTTGTAAGTTGGATTCCTAGGTATTTTACTCTCTTTGCAGCAATTGTGAATGGGAGTTCACTCATGATTTTGCTCTCTGTTTGTCTGTTATTGGTGTATAGGAATGCTTGTGATTTTTGCACATTGATTTTGTATCCTGAGACTTCGCTGAAGTTACTTATCAGCTTAAGGAGATTTTAGGCTGATGAAACATATCTCAAAATAATAGGAGCTATTTATGACAAACCCACAGCCAATATCATACTGAATGAGCAAAAACGGGAAGCATTCCCTTTGAAAACTGGCACAAGACTGCAATGCCCTCTCTCACAACTCCTATTCAACATAGTGTTGGAAGTTCTGGCCAGGGCAATCAGGCAAGAGAAAGAAATAAAAGGTATTCAATTAGGAAAAGAGGAAGTCAAATTGTCCCTGTCTGCAGATGACATGATTGTATATTTAGAAAACCCCATTGACTCAGCCCAAAATCTCCTTAAGCTGATATGGTGAACCATTTTTTTAAGTGGACAAAAGGCTTGAACAATTATTTTACAAGGGAAAATATATAAATGGCCAATAAGCACATTGAAAACTATTTAACATCATTAGTTGTCAGAAAAGTGCAAACTAAACATCAAAATACCACTTCAAATCCATTAGAACAGTTGGAATTCAAAGGACTGACAACACCAAATGTTGGTGAAGATGTGCAACAACTGAAACTTTTTGCTGGAACATGCATTGCTTATGGGAATATAAACTACAACAACTGTAGAAAAACATTTAGCAATGAAACATACCTTTACTATAAAACCCACCCATTCCACTGCTAGGTATTTACTCAAAAATAATGAAAACATATGTCCTTCCAAAGACATGTATGTAAGTGTTCAAAGCTGCTTTATTCTCATTAGCCAAAAACTGACTATTAGGTGTTTACCCATGAGATATGAAACACACCTCTCTGCGAAGACTTGTATAAGACAGTCCATGGTAGCATTTGTCATAATAGCCTCAAAGTAAAAATAATTGAAATATCCTTTGTCAAAGCTGATCATAAGATTTAGGTCATTCTTGTCATACATAACTGAAAAAGAGTCAAGAAGCCAGAGGGATAAAGCGCTTGACACATAATGTTGTTTCAAGAATATAATTCTTGGTAAGCCTGAGTGTTGAAACTGCCTCCCGTAACCTAAAACCAGTTTTACCTAATGGCTTCTGAAACCTGCTGCAATTCAAAGACTAGTTTTATCCACTACCATCATTCACCAATCAGAGACTGGCAGCTCCCCGTAACTTTACTACTGCCAATGAACTTTCTGGAGAAACAATACATAACATCTCTTCTTTTTATAAAACCCCCAACCTCCTCTTTGTTGTTTGGACATATGCAAGACCACCCAGTCTGCAGGGATAGCAATTCTTTCTTTCCCAAATACAACATCTCTACATATTTTATTTGACTTTTCCCACCTTCAATAGGAGAATAAATTGTGGTTCATTCATTCAATGGAATACTACTCATCAATAAAAGGAATAAACTACCAATACATGCAACAGCATGCAACATGGATAAATCTCAAATATTATGCTGAGCAAAAAAAGCCAGATGGAAAAGCATACATACTCTATGATTCCATATTTATGAAGTTCTAGAACTAATCTATTGTAAGTGAAATCAGAGCAGTTGTTGCTTCTGGATGCTGGGGGCCAGGACTGACTGCAAAGAAAAGCACAAGCAAACTTTTAAAAGAGATAAGGTGTGGGTTACACGAATGAATGTTAAAACTGACTGAATTCTATATGTAAGATCTGTGTATTTCACCACAAGTAAATTACACCTCAATAAAGACGTACCTTTATTTTAAAAATCACATAATAGCACTAATCTGGATTTTAACTCTAAATTATATAATCAAAAATAACAAATGAGAAGGGTAGACAAACTCTCTTGAACTATTACTACAATTAATTATATTAACAAATTTCACAATATTGAATTATCTTTGTATTCCTCCAATACATCACAGATAACTCTGGGTTTATTTTTCTTCTTCTTTTTTTTGGGGGGGACAAGACTGTCACTCTGTCACCCAGGCTGGAGTGCAAGGGCACAATCTCAGCTCACTGCAACCTCCGCCTCCTGAGTTCAAGGAGTTCTCATGCCTCAGCCTCCTGAGTAGCTGGGATTATAGACATACACAACCATACCCGGCTAATTTTTATATTTTTAGTAGAAGCAGGGTTTCACCATGTTGGCCAGGCTGGTCTCAAACTCCTGACCTCAAGATCCACCTACCTTGGCCTCCCAAAGTGCTGGGATGATAGGCATGAGCCACCGCCCCTGGCCTGGTTTATTTTTCTAATTGCTGGATTATTTGCTAAAGTTCTATTTATACTTTTTGCATCTTGTTTATAAACTGAAAAACATTATTTTAAAAACCATTTTATACATACCATGCAACAAAGCAAATATATAACTATGTTAATGTTTGTTATTAGAAGAAATACAGACATTCACTGAAGGAGAAAAATTATATGTAAAAATTTAATCTTAAGTAAAAATTCTGTAATGTTAAGTTTCAGTTTAAAATATATATGAACTCATCATTTTGTATGACATATGCCATAGCATATGCACATTTTGCATTCTATTTGTATCCTAACATGTCTGAAATAAAGATGCATCTTGCATTAGCTGGGGTCTTAAAATTAATTGGCACTGTTTTTTTCTTTCCTAGTAACACATATAACTATAATTGACCACATCTTAGATTCAGTGAAATAATATTTTTCTACTACTGTCCACTGAACTAAAGCAATGGCATCCCTTGTACTACTGGCATCATATTCTGATCTCTAAATATCATTTCTGACCAAAAGTAATCAGGGTTATTTGCATAAGTGGCTGATTCCAGACTCTAGGACAAACAATGTTCAACCTGAGACTGGGACAGAATGTAAAAAATCATTTTTAAACTAATGAGTTCATTAGTTTAAAAACTAAATAAGAACAACTCTATGCATCATAGTGACACTCAGAATGGAAAAAACAAAACTCAAAAGAAAAATCGCTCACTACTACTGGGTGGTGGCTATTATATTATGTTTGATTTAAACATAATTCCCCAACATCACCATGAATTTCCATCTGTGTAACCCTGCTGTTCTTAAGCAGTCGGCAGTTACCTCATGCTCTGGGCTATATTCACCTTGCATGTATGGAAACTGTGATTGGCTATATTGGTTCTATAATAGAGGTTTCATTAAAAAGTATTCAATGTCTGCAGAGACTGAATATACACATCAAAATATAGGCCATCCATGCATAGGAACTTACAGTTAAATGGACTCACGACTAACTAGGACATTTAAGAAAGAGTGATTAAAGATTTGTACAATAAAAAATCTTCGTTTGTTTATATTTGTCACCATGATTATTTCAGTTCGAAGAATATATACAAAGACCAAAATATTTAAGTGAAGAAAAGAGGAACAGGGAGAAGAGGACTGGGGAGGGCAACAGAAAGACAGAAGAGACAAATGTCAGCCTCTGCCTATAAGTTATATCCTTTTTAAAAACATATATGAGGAAGAACAACAAAAACTATACTAAGACCAATACTTTCCTATATAAGTTCCAATAAAGTCTCATTCATTTCAATGATATCATTAAACCATCACTAATATCAATTACCTTTTTTGTAACATCTAACCATCAAAACATGAATCCTCAAATGACTAAAGAAGTTCTAAATAATGTTTTTTATATGATATCTTCAGTTAGAGACCTAAAATATCACTACAAAATTTACATAATCATTGCTATCACAGGTGGAAGCTAAACTTCAGTTTCTGATTATCAGTTTAACCTTTAAATCTCCAGATTAAACTCTGTCTTCATTACTAAAACCCCAAATTAGCAAACAAGCCACAATATAATATATGCTATAGCACAGGTCTTCTTGTGAATAGCTGGGATCTTCAACTGCTTCAGCTGCAATACAAGCCATTGAGACTTGGCTGATACAAACCAATTTGAATAATCAATATGACAACCTTATTTTTCTAATGCAAACAGGATTGCTACAGTAAGGTGTCTCACTGCCACATCACAGTCATGGCCTCTTTTAACCCCTAATTAGATTGAGGCGATTATCCCTGCTCTTCCTTACAAGTGTACAGCTTGGATAAGGGATGACAAAAGATATCTGCCACTTATTCAGCCTTTGCAGACAGCAGGTTATCCAGGGAGATAGAGAATAAGATCAACAAACAATTGTTATTCATATCATCATCTAAAGTGTTAAGATAGTCACAGTTTCCATACATGCAGAATGAATATAGCCCAGAGCATGAGGTAACTGCAGACTGCTTAAGAACATCAGGGTTACACAGATGGAAATTCATGGTGATGTTGGGGAATTATGTCTAAATCAAACTCATTTGCATAAAAAGAAATGATCAGGGATTGTCTTTTGTATATAATATATCAAGATTTCATTATGTTTCTCTTCATGAATTCTTTGAAGCAAATTTGAATATTGATTTCTCTAAAACACATAGCATTTATCATGAAAAGAATGCCAAAATTAATGCTTTGCAGAAGCTTAAATGCTTTAAGATCGAATTAAAACACTGTAAATACAAAACAGGAAACTTCTTTTCACTTTCATACTACACAAGTGCTTGTATTAAACTTAGATAATCACGAGTTATTTCATTAACTCAGATTCCTAATGTTTTTCTTAACTCTCATAACAATCAGTTTCTCCAGTTTTGATCATCACTTCAGACCTGCTCTTAACAAGACAATTGCAATCACTAGAAAATATCTAAGAGTAACCACAAAGACACCAAACTGATAGCTTCCTACTAAGTTTAACTATGCTATAATAATTTCAGGAAAACATAGACGGCTTTGGCCCACTGATTTAAAAACAAATAAACAAACAAAAAACCACTGGTGGTGGGAATATCTGAGTCTACTCTGAAGATGACAGTGTCAAAGAAGTAATAGGAAAATGTTGGAAAGGAATTTATGTCTTTCCCTTCTCACTTGCAACAGTCAGTTTGTGTCTTTTTTTAAGGTCATAATCACTTTGCTGAAAGGAAAAGAATGAGAGGGTCACAATTTACTGGATTCCATTTCTGTTTTTTATTATTCATTCAGTAACTCAATCAACATTGTTTCCTTTAGTCAATTAGAAACATATTCTTTTTCTAACATTGAGGACAAAGCTCAAAGCTTCATGCAACACCACTCCAAGGACAACCAAACATTTAAAATATCTTCATGGGTAGTAAAAACATGTCATATAAGTATAAATCTGATTTTTGTAAAGAGGCATGAGTTACTGAGCCCAGTTTCTCACCTGAAGTGCTGTGATTACTTGGTTATGAGTAGATCATTTTGCCAAGCATTATCTGGTTAGATTCAGTGACTACCATTCTCTCTGAGGAGGGCAAGATTATCTAAAATTATGCCATGCTCCCCAGACATAGGCTAAAACATGACTTCATTCTTAAAGTTCAATACTAACTTAAGATATTGAGCAGGTGTTATAATACAAGCCATAGTTCACTTCTACGTATCTCTAGAGCACTGTCCTTGGACACTGAAACCCAAGGTTCTATATACTTGTTTATAGAAAGTGTATAGTCAACAATTTCAATGTAAACATCTAATTTCAAGCAACGTGTTCACAGATGTTCTCGTGAGTATGGTGGTGACTATCCCCACCTGTCAAGTAACATGCTTTTCTTATAATTTCCCATATATTTACTTTTGTGAAAAGGAACTGATAAGAAAAAAGAATTGTCAAAAATATGGGACTACTTTTTGTTAGATATGATAAAATGTATTAAGTTTACTTAAACTAAATGTTAAGATTTGATCAGTTATAATTTTATTTCTCTAAGCCATTTATGGTTTTAAATATATATATCTTTTTAAAGTAAATATAAATCACAAAAATGCACTGTAGATTTTAGACTACTATTTTAAGAATTTAGCAAAACATATGCTGGTAAAATTACATAAAGCCAAAGTACTAAACAAAAACATATAGAAAGCTGTTTTCAATTAGCTTTCTATTAATATAGAGATAAACCATCAGTGCTGAAATTCAAAACATTAAAACAGAAAAAAAGTAACAACAAGTGACATTTTAGCCTATGGGTAAAAGAATAATCTCACTCCTACTGTCTTAAAATAAGTCTTTATTTTTCATGCTGTTTTACCATTTTTCACTTTTCTTTGTTCTTTCATTCAGAATTTTATATTGTGCTTGAAGAGTTAGTAGTAACTCTGTATTAAAAGTACAGTAAAGTAATAGACTCTTGAATGATTTGGGAAATAACAAAGTGAAAATTAAATAGACATGTAAAACTACATATTTCCAATTTCCCTCCAGCCCAATTTTCTAAAAAACTTCAGTAGAGTCAGCATGTCTCAATAATACTCTGACTCAAAAGAAATAATATATTACTGCTTGTTGCTTTGATCAAAGGCAATGCAGCATACTATAATTTTAAAAACATAAAAGTTGAGACCCAAAAATAAAAGGACCATATTAGACCTTGTCCAATCCTGGATTTCTAAAGAGTAGCATCATGGCCACAAGCGAGTTACACATGTGACCAGAGAATTAGAAAATGCTAACTTCAAATAAAAGTCATTTATTCAGGATGTGGGCCTTAGTAATTTTGAAGCCATTTTATGTAGAAATAACTACATAAAATAACTTGGTCGGGCGTGGTAGCTCACACCTGTAGTCCCAGCGATATGGGAGGCAGAGGTGGGAGGATCGCTTGAGTGCAGGAGTTTGAGACCAGCCTTGGCAACATGGTGAAACCCCATCTCTACTAAAAATACAAAAATTAGACGGGTGTGGTGGCACGCACCTATAATCCCAGCTACCTAGGAGGCTGAGGTGGAAGGATGGCTTGAAGTTGGGGCTGTAGTGAGCTGAGATTGCACGACTGCATTCCAGACTGGGTGACAGAGTGAAGACTCTGTCTCAAAAAAAAAAAAAAAAAAAGCTAACAACTAGTTATTCTTCATCTCTACTACAGCCAAGAAATAGGACAACAGATTTAGGCTAACTACAGGAAAGCATTTCTAGAGTGTGCTAAACACGAGAATAGGCTTGTAAAAGAGACTGGAATTTTCTTGTGTCAAGGACTTCAAAAGTATACATTCTAATCCTTCAGGAAAACTTTCTTTGAAGGCAGGAGAAAGGACTTGTGACAGTCCTTCTCATCTTAAAATACAACTCACCTTGAATCCATGTATTTATCTAATATCATGTCATGCTTTTTGTATTTATGTTTCATAATTTACAATTTATCTAAGAGGAGTAAACAAATAATGAAGTATTCCAGATTTGATATGGAAGAGCGGTAATAAAAACAATGAGAGTAATCATATGAATAGGGTGCAGTACCGCAAGAGAAAAGGAATAAAATATGAAAACTCTTAAGAAAACAAAAATATTAAAATTCTGTATCATAACAACTCTTTAGGTAAGTTTTAAAATATAGCATCTTCTAATAAGACAGTATGTATACAGACTATGAATAATAAACTTCCTAAAATTGCTGTAGCAGAATGATATGTTTTATTTCATTTATTCACTTAACTTCACTCTGTTGCTTCACCATATTAAACAAGACCCTGTTGTTTTGTTTTGTTTCCCAAATGAGGAAGAAGGAACATATATGGAGAAAATAAAGCACGTAATTTATTGAGGAAGAAATGTGGGCTTTAGAAATATTACCACTATAAAAATTATCTTTGCTTAGACTGCGAAATCAGATTTTAATTGGACCTTCATGAAATGATCAAAGTTAACATTGCCATTAATGGGGCAAACCAACATCCTGTGATTTCTGATATGATGTACTAAACAGGACATGATACCACTTTTTTGGTATTCCTGGCAAAAAAGAAAGAAAGAAATACACAATCTGATTCCAATCATGAAGAAACATCAGACAAACCCAAATTGAGGCACACAGTATAAAACAACCAGGCTATACCTTAAAAAATATCAAGGTCATGAAAGACAAATAAAAACTGAGATACTGCTCTATATTAAAGGAAACTTAAAAAGACATGACAACTAACTGCAGTATATGATCCTAGATCGCATCCTAGGTGAAGGGGAGCTGTGGTTGATGCATCAATAGGAATATGACATTAACTGGGACCATGGACTGCTGGACTATGAACTCCGGCTTAGAAAATCATATTGTACGAATGTTAAATTTCTTAATTTTGATTATTGTACTTTAGCTATGTAAAAAATTCGTACACAGAAATATTAGGGCTAAAGAGACTGGTGCCTGCAACTTACTCTTCACTGGTTCAGACAAATATACATGTGTGTAGTCAGAGAGAGACAAAGAGAATTTGATAAAGCAAATGGGGCAAAATGTAAACAATTGATGAGTCTGGATAAAGGGCATATACAAGTTCTTTATGCTCTTCTTGCAACTTCTTTGTTAATGTGAAATTGTATCAAATAAAGAGTTTCAAAAATATTTTGACTAGGCATATTAACTCCCACACAGTGCTTTCAATCACAACCAGAAACTTACCTCCTTAAAATTTGACAGCTCTTAAAAAAAAAAAAACAAAAAACACACACAATTAAAAGGCAAGGAAAGGTTACTCTAAAAAATGTGTTTGTGAATATAATTATGTATGTATATATATACATGTGTGTTTATATACATACATACACATATACGTGTGTATATGTGTATATACATACATACACATATATGTATGTTTATATACACATACACATATATGTTTATATACATATATACACATATGTATGTTTATATACACATACACATATATGTTTATATACATATATACACATATGTATGTTTATATACATATATACACATATGTATGTTTATATACATATATACACATATGTATGTTTATATACATATATACACACGTGTGTCTATGTTCATAGACATACACACATATATATACACACACACATATATATACACACACACATATATAAACAACAGCCCTAGAACACTATCTACTTCATTTAGAAACCTGGAATTTATAAAATTGTATCATCACAAAAATAAGTTTAAAGACCGGTAGATGTATTTTCAGTCTTAAACTGCTTTCATCTAATGATAGTTTGATAAATCACAATAGCCTCAATATTTTTTTAAGGAATTTTATCAATAATGATAGTCGAATTCAGGTATTATAATGGAAAAGTTATGATATGGGATCTAAAAAGAGGGTTTCCCCCCATTAGTTTCAGAATATAAGAACCTAAAGTTATCCAGATTCAAGCTCTATGTAGTTCTCAATGGTTTACTACCTTATATAAACAAAATTCTAAAGGTAATAATACCCTCTTGGGATAACTGCTCAATTAACAAATATCTAAGGACCTGCCTATTCTTTGTTAAAATGCAAGAACAAGAGGACCTGAAATTGCTTCACTGAAGCACCAGATTACTTATTTCCTGAGTATTCTGTCATTCTTTTACCAGGTCTGTCAGCATCCATCCCTTTCCTAATAGTTAAAGAATACCATCATTAAAGTTCCCTATGGAGATTTTATTATGTTCAGATATGACAAAGTAAATTTTCTTATCCACTAAAATAAGAAGCATCTTACTATAATTTTTATAATTCTAATTACTTCCTTGATTCAAATCGATGAATTTAATTTTTGAATAAACTAGTTCCCCAACACATATGTTGGGGAAGTATGATAAAAAAATCTATTTGACTTAGGTGGGTGCAATCAGCAATGGTTTGCACCTCATTTTGGAGAGCACTATTCTATACAACAGGGTTTGGCAGTCTAGACCAGGAAGGGACAAACTATAGCCCTCAGGCCAAAGTGGTCCCACTGCCTATTTTTGTAAATAATGTTTCCAGCAACACAGACATGCCTATTCATCTATTGTCTATGGTTTCTTTCAAACCACAGGAACAGAGTTAAGTAGTGGTAACAGAGATTGTATGCCCACAAAGCTGAAAATATTTACTATCTGGACTTTTACAGAACAAAGTTTCTGAACCCTGGTCTAGAAAATTAATTCACATTTCTCTCCAATGCTTTCCAAATAGCCTTTCAATTTACTGAATCATAACATATGATTCTTCTAGACTAGTGGTTTTCAAACTACCTTTGCCTGTTTGGCAGGACAGTAAAAGAGTATCAGTGTATCTACCTACCACCACCAAGGCTCTTCTTTTATTCATTTTATATCACGTGATCCTCAATAAGATTTCCTTTGCACAAAGGTTTATATAGTCAATAACAAAAATCAAGGGAGGAAGACAAAGATGGAGGAAAAGAGAGATGAAGGGAGGGAAGAGAAAAGGAGTACGGAAGAGAGAAAGGGAAGGAACGGTAGAAAGCAAAGGAAGAAAATCGGCAGAAAGAAGGAATTTTTAAAAGCTTGAAAACCACTCATCTAATCTTGGGGGCAGAGGGAAGACGGCAGGACAAGGAGGTCCATATTTAGTAACTGAGTTTGTATTCAGCACTGGAGCTTGGACTAGGACACAAGTCTCTTAACACACAGTGTGTTTACATAGTATACAGCATGTATTCTGAATAGGGGCAATAACATCCCCAAGCAGTTGAAAATTGGTTAAAGGAGGAGGGATAAAGGAAACCTTAGATATTACCATGGTTTTTGTCCTCCAAAGCTAAACCAACCCAACAAAATCTTATATCTTAGTATTTAATTTTCTTACTTTCTCTTTCATTTAATTACAAATAATATTAAATTAATTTACATTTAACTTAATTTTTTCTCCTTGTGGGGCAGTACAGAAAAAAGGCCAAAAACACTAATACATGAAAATATTTCTCAACCTTAAGTTCCCTTTACACAAAATTCTACAAGTCTTTTATTTACTAATATATACATTTCAACATCATTTTGGGTTCCAGTATGCACAAACTACAAATCAATCCTGTTATGGACAGTCTAAAAAGATGAAACTCTGGGTGGATACAGAAAAGAGAGAGAAGGTAAAAGGGCAAGAAGGAGTAGAGGTTTTTGCAATAAAAACTTGTAGAGGAAAATAAGCCTGGGACTCAGAACTGCACACCCTTAACATTTGTAAGAAAGGGGATGCTGAGTCATGTACTTTACCATGGACTCACTGTGGACAAAAGCGCAAATAACATTATATTACACTAGACACAGGGCACACAGATTGAGAAAGACCTACTCAGCAATGTCAAACATCCAAGTTACCTGTTATCTCTTGAACCAAAGTGGGAACCAATGGATATAAGCAACAGTTACATATTCAGAAAAGAAAGATGGAAAGACTCTAATGTAAAGGGATAAAAATGGCAATTTATTATGCTGATTACTAAGTTATTGCCTTAGCCATACGCCTACTGTGGCCGGGACTTTCAAATGATGTTTCCCTTCTGCCAGCTAGCTAGCTCCCTATTAGGTTCTGCTAATGGAGGTTGTTAGAGGAAGAATGAATAGTAGGAGAAAGTGAGAAGGGCTTCCCTGTTTTACTTGCTGATTCTGTCAGAGTTGCCCCACCAACAACTCTTTGAAGGAAATAACTCTTTAGTATTAGTTCTAATTTCTAAGGGTTTTTTTTCACCTGTTCTTTCAGATCCAGACTCATTCCATTCCCTCAGAGGAACCAGCAGCAGCCAAACAGTATCCATTCCTCAAAAAAGTCTAGGGCCTAGCGCAATGGGGACCCTCCCACAAGCCCTTGAGGTACCAACACTAGTGAAGTAACACCTTTGCTTCATTAGAGGCCTGGGTCTCAGTTCTGCCATTCCCTAAGTTACTATGTGCTGATAATACTAACCTCTTCTCATTTCCCTAGAATGGGTACCTAATTTCTATTACTTAATATTTGTTATCTCAATGTTTTCTTTTGTACCATTCTCTAGTGTGTTTTCCACCTTCCAGGTTGGACTCTGACTGATATAATGCTATCAAGTAGTCCTTATTTTAAAGGTAATTAATGTTCTACTGAATGTAAAAATGTTTCTAAGGGCTTGTATAGGTTTACTCACAATTTGGTCTTCCTAAAACTTTTCTCGTCCTGTTAGATGTAAGTTTCTTTTTCCTGTCACAATTCTTTTGGTGAAATCTGTGAGAAAGTCCCAAATAACTCACTAATATACCTATGATGCTTCTACTTTAATCCGTCTTCATAACTTTTAATTGCCTCCAAACCGAAAGGGGTGTAAATATTACTTTTTAACAAGACAAACAAACTCTCTGGCTCTGGGCAGCAGTAACTGAACAGGAGGCAATGAAAAGTGGGAGAGTACTTTAATCAGTCATTAAGGGGGAGCAAGTTCAACAGGGCATACAGCAATTGGTTGAAACTTAAAATCCTGGGAAAATTCCTTGTATTTACTGATTAATACATATGTATTTAATATATACTGGTGTTAATCATAGTAGGGAGATACAAAATCTCTAAATACAAAATCCACACCTGTCTTCAATAAGATAAGAGTTACTTAGACAACTATGTAACTCTTAAAATATCAAAATCTCACCCTGCTAGCTATCTTGGAAAAATACATCACTTAACCTCTGGTGGTCACACTTTACTCACCTGCAGGGAAACAAGCTAGACTAGGTCTCTCTTGCTATACATCTACCATGATGATCTGTAAAAAATATTTTTTGTACTGAGGCAGAGGAAACTCAGTATCATTATCAAGAGAGACAAAAAGACTAGTTTTCTAAAAGGAAGATGAAAATTATCAAGATTGGTACTTCAAAAACCTCATTTGAAAGAGATTTGAATATACCGTATTTCTACTATCACAATATTTATAGGCATTTACTTAGCCAGAAAGGATACTTCTTAAATTCTCTTCAAAATAGAAAATATCCTTTGTTCTTTTTCAGTTGTTAAAACAGTTTTAATATTCTTCTCTCAAAATAAATTTATCACCTGCTATACAGTAGACCACACATTTCATAGCTTGTTCATAAAAATAATTATATCTAAAATACTAGTTGAAGGTTAATACAATAGATGAGATCATTTACCATTGAAAATATCTTTCAAATGTTGTGAACAATTAGAGTTAATCCAATGTAAAGTGGGGGGGAGGGGAGGAAAAGACTCCAATTCTGATTCTTTGCTTTATACCCCACCTGCACTGCTACTTAACCTTGACATTTATACAGAGGAAATGAGAAAGGCTTTAATTCCTGGAATATGGATTTAACCATCCACTCTTTTCACAAAAGAAATTCTGTGATTTCAAAATTAAAAATAAGCCTTAGTACTCAAGTGCTACCGTTAGTACAAAAATCAAGTTGCAGAAATCTACATAGCATAATCCCATTTATATAATACATTGAACACTATTATAAACATACAGATGAACGCAGAGAAGCACAAAATCATGCATGTAAATTCTAATTCCTAATTCTGAGGAACAGGATGGGGGAAATGTGGAGCAGAGTGGAAAAAAATTTAACTTAAAATATTCTACTTAAATTTTAAAGCGTATGCTGACGATAATTTTTAAAACTCAAAATTTTATCTTAAGAAATGAAAGTTACAGATAAAGGTGATGAAGAAACCTGAGATTTAAATCCAAGTGACATATTTAGTCATTAAATTCATTTATGTATAAATCTTACTTCAGTACCATTTATGCATCAAGCATTATTTATATGTTCTGCAGATACAGCAGTGAACAAGGACCCTTCCCTTCTGAAGTTTATATTCTGGTGGGAGTACTAACAAGATGATTACACACTGTGATAAGTACTCTGAAGGACAGAAACAGAATATAGAGTAATGGGGTAGGGACAGCTAATTTACAATCAGTGTTCAGGAAAGGTCTCTTTAAAAAGATTACACTTGAAGTAAAAACTAAATAATGAGAATGAGAACCATATACAAAGACCCTGGAGGAGGCATTCCAAACAGAGGCAACAACAATTGCAAAGGTCTAGAGAATGGAAAGAACAGTGTGGCTACAGCATCTTGAGTGGGCGTGAGATAAACTGGAGTGCATGAGCCTGTGGTACTTTAATGTCCAATATTAAAACTTCAAAAAGAAGTCACTAAAGGATTTAAGCAGAGGAGTGACATAACATGACTTACATTTTTAAGAAATCCTTCTGCACATTGTGCGGATAATGGATTATGGGGAGGACAAGATTGAAAGCAAAAAAAAAAAAAAAAAAATCAGGAAGCTAAACTATAGATCAGGTGGAAAAATGATGACGGGCTTGGTCTGTATCAGTGGAGATATCACTCCACTCAAGATATCAGTGGAGACAAAGAAGATAATTATTACACTTTGAATTTAATCATTTGTTTGACATGTATGGAAATTTGTTTTCTTTTCTTCTGTAAGTACCTACATAATATCTTTGATTTTGCCTCTCAGCCTGAAAAGCCTAAAATATTTACAATCTGGCCCTTTACAGAAAAAGTTTCCTGAACCTAACCTACAGAAATCGTGAGAGTCTGAAAAATGATGGAACCCCCTTACCAAGTCTAGAGATGCTTCAACATTTGCAGAAGCAAAAGACATCAGAGGAGTGGCCACTGAGATGGTATTGCAGATGATCAAGAGAGGAAGGTGTTTCAAGAAAGAGGAAGACGAAGGGGATACGAGGAAGATCAAAGATGAGTAATGGACTGTGCTGAACATTGTTCAGAAAACCTACAAGATAAGAGAGAAGTGTCTACTGGATGTGGCAGAATAGAAGTCACTTGACAATGGAGGTTTCAGCAGAGTGGTAAGAACAGAAACTCAAATGTGCTGAAGAGTGAATAGGTAAGAAGTGGAATAAAGAAAATAAACAAAATTACTACTGAAATGTGGAGCAGAGAAATGGAATAGTGCTGGAGGAGATGAGAGGTCAAGTGAAAGTTAAGGGTTGTGTTTTGCTTTGTTTTTAAGATGCCGGTAGGAATTATCCAGGAGAGGAAGGAACTGATGTTGAACAGAGCACAATTAGAAAAGGTAATGGGATTCAGAGCAAAATGATAAAAACAAAGACATTTCTTCCATTGACACAGAAAAGAATGATGCTAATTTGGGTCAGAAAAGAAGTAAATACAGCAAAGTGGTGATGGATAATAAAAAGTGGTATATTTAATGGTCAAACAATTTAAGAAGTGGTACTAGAGTTACTGGTTTGGAAATATAAGGGGTGGGGGACGGAGAATGAATATATGCCATCAAGATTTGACTGGGGCGTAAAGCTAATAATAATGACAAGCTTGTTAACTTGTTTAATTGACAAAAATTATATATATTTATAGTGTGCAAACAAGATGTTGTGAAATATGTAAATACTGGGGGAATGACTAAACTGGGCTAATATACACACTACCTCATATACTTATTTTTGTGGTAAAAACACCTAATATCTACTCTCAGCAATTTTCAAGTGTATAATACATTGCTATTAACTATAGTCACCATGTTATACAATATGTCGCTTGGCTTGTTACCTTTTTAAGATGTGACTATAGAAGCAGATCCTTAGAAAGGATACAGGCAAAGATGGTTACATGTGAAAAAAAATGGAGGCTATGTGACTGATAAGTAATATTATTAGCAAGTATCAGCATAGTCCCCCACAATTATGTGCTCCTCAGAATGTTTTGCACAATGTCCATAGTGCTCTATATGTAAATAACATTATAACTGATCGTAAACTGCCCCTCTTACTATTATTTGCAATTAATCTAAATGCACACCAAAACTTATCAATCCCCTAAAAATGGCAATGGCTTTTAGAACTTTCATGGATACATTAGGTAATATAATAATACTGTCATCAGTTTTCCAAAACATTTGTACACAAGCATATCTATAACAGCCAAATACTGAAAATGTTGGAAGTGTAGATAAATCAGCTTCATTATACGAATCTCTCCACATTTTTATGTTTCAATATTTCTATAATAAAAACCTCTTTTAAAAAAATTAAGTATGAAGACTCTGGACTGGCAAACACAGTCCTCAGAATCTGTATTTTTGATGAAAAGAAGGCTTCCCTATTTTGAAGAATTGACAGGTTGAGCTCTGTAAAACTGCTTGAGGCAAAGCAATAAGCATAGGAAAGGCATCTACTTTATGAAATCTTTGTCCTGGAGTAGACCCTACAAATCTTTCAAAACAAAGGAGCTCAAGTTTACTGTTCAGAAGAATACACTAAACATAAAAGATTACTAATGACTTACGAACTCCTAATGTAGCATGAATCATACCAGCAACACTAGAATATTGGTTTCAACAAGTAGACTATTTTATTTTATAAACTTCACTAGAATATTATCAACAGCAGTATTAGAAAATGGAAAGCTAATGAAATTAGGAAGCAGCATCGGCATACTGCATACCATGTTTCTCATCACTCTAATGCAGAATCTAATGGATGAGAAATCCATCTTTTGACTTAAAAAAAAAAGCAGCCTATAAAGCTAGAAAAATAGACCACCATCTGACAAAGTTATTAGGGAATATTTTGCTATCTAAATTCAATAAACTGCATTAGTGGAACCAGTTTCTTTTATAAGAAAAAAAGAGCAGCACGCTTTCTTCTTGCTATTTATTATAGTTCCAAAGCCTGATTATCTTACTAGTGTTTTGTTTTCCTTTAGCAAGATCTGAAGTAGAAACCGACTAAAGATTAAAGAATTATAAATATTCTCTTTTTATAAAGATGTTTTCCTGACTCTATTATAGTCAGAGGATATTACAAATACTGGATAATATCAAATTTTCAGAAATCAATACTTTTCACCAATACTGGGTTGCCTACCTGTGAAATATGGCTTTTAATATCAAACCCTGATTTTATTTGATATCATGACCAAATATCTTTTCTGCAAAGTAAATGGTTATTAGTGATTTTTACTATGGTTCCCTAACAGCAAAGGCAGAATCCATGTTTAGGTGATTACTGTATGTTTTGATTCAGTTATCTGCAGGGTGTCTGCATGGTATTCTAACTATTTAAAGCCAGTAAAAAGATTACAGCTCACACTAACTGGATTTTCACAGCTCCCTATCATTCAGCTTGAATTCCTCATGGGCAGATTAAAAGGACCAAGGCAAACAATAGTCTTTTTAAAATACAAGGTGGTTATTAAAAGAAAGAAAGGAAGGAAGGAAGAAAAAGTATCCTTCATAGTCAAAACAGCAACAAAATTATTCAAGGAAGCAATCACATAAAAATAAACTTAAACATATGATAGAGGCAATACCCTGGGTGTTGGCATATAATCAATCTAACTCAATAAACTAATAGCACCCGAAAGAATTACAGTTTTTATTCTGAAACCTACTTCATAGAATATATGGTTTTAGACTTTCAAGTTGGCTTTCGGTATGGCGTCAGAAGAACAAATTTGGAAAGACGTTGGCCATAATTTCATCTAACCTTCATAGTACAGACAGATGGACTGAGGCCCAAAGGACTCAAGTGGCATTCCCAAGTCAACTATTGGCAGACTATCAAAGTAACTATGTATGAGTATTTCAAGTTCCTTTCTACTTTCACTTAACTACCTTCTCATTCCCACCTTCACTGACTTCAAAGGATCATATGACTTCCCTATCTACGATTAGCCCTTCCAGTGAGCCACGGATACAAACCCTTCCTTAATACATCATCTGTTTTAATCTTCATGCAAACATATGAAGTAGTAATGTTTATCATGGCCATTTTAGAGATAAACCAAGACTTGGAGAGATTAAGTGACTTGACTAGGATCACACAGCTAGTAAATGAAAGAGTTGGACTTAAAGGCAGGTCTACAAGACTTTAGTGTATAAGTTATTAACCACTGTGCTATACCCATTTCTCCATTAGCTTCTTTTCCTCATTTCATGAGGAAACCCCATTGATTTTCATTCTCTTCCATTGACTATTCAAATAATTCATCCAAATTCTATCCTTAGTGTCTCCACATTATCATTCAGTATTAAATAACTGGTAAGTTTCTGAACCCAAGTCAGATCAAAATCCACTTAGGTAACATTCCTTCCTTCTCAGCTGCCACTACCTTTATTAAGCCTTCATCATTACTCCCGCACATTACTTACCATAAGACTCCTAAATGGTCTCTCTCAGCCTTCAATCCATTCTCCTTAGTGTTGCTTCTCTAAGTTAAAATCCTTCAAGTCAAAAATCCTGTGGCACCTCCTCTTATATCCCTTTCTTATTTATTTATATTTCTTTTAGCCAGAATGAACTAAAGATCCCAAAAGGAAAGGGAATTTTTCAAATGTATATTTGTATTTGCCTATAATTTTATATAAAGAAACCCTAGAAGGATAACTAAAAAACTAATAAATGTAATTACATGGATTTTTAGGGAAAGAATAGGAATTGAGTGGATGGGGGAAAAGATGTAAATAAGACTCTCTACTGTATGTAAGCCCTTATATAATGTTCCATTCTGAAATATATCATCTATTCAGAAAAGGAGGAAGGAAAAAGAGGAGGAGAATGAAAGAAAGAAAACAAAAGAAAAAAAGGAAGAACCAACAATGCTTGATGTCACCTTGTTTCCAGAAGGTATTTTCTGTGTCTAACAATAAAAAGGTAATTACTCCCCAAAAAAGAGGAATCAAAATGGTTTCCTAAACATATAATAATCCCTCTCCTTTTAATCCTTCTGTTTTTCCCTTTCCTTCTCACTTCCTCTTCCATATTCTTCCAGATGGTTTAAGTGTCAACACCTCCAGAAAATCTTCCTTGACTGGCTAATTTTGGATTAAGTGTCCTTTCAATATGCTCCCCTAGTATAGTGGGCATCTTCTGTCACAGCACTCTTACTACATTGTTATCATTATTTGTGTGTCTGGCTTCCAAACTAGATGGAAGTTTCTTGAGATCAAAGACCGTGTCTTATTCATCTTTGCAATCTCCAGTAACTACAATAGTGCCAGACACATTTTAACAGCATCCAAAGTAATCCATGGCACAATGCATTTATCTTTGTTGTGGCCCATGGGTCACATCCAGCAGTCACTGTGATTTAATCTTGCCATATGGAAGATATTGCTTGGGTTACTGCAGCCTCCCCTTTATAGGTTTCTGTAGCCATCAAGGTCCAAGTAAAATACCTAAAGAGTTAAGAATAAAACGGAATTGAAAACCTGAGACCATGTTAAAACTCTCCTGAGTTCTGCACCTACAATATATCCTCCTGACTCTTTCATTCTCCTCTTGAATGTCCCAAAAGATCCTCAAACTCAATATGTCCAAAGCAAATGTATGATACCATGCCATCTTCCAATGTAATCCTTGCTCAGTAAAAAGTCTCACCATTGTTCCAATGATATAAATCAGAAAACTAATGGTTATCCTTAACATCTGCATCTCATTTACCAAATCAAACCTATCATTAAATACATAAATATGTCTCAAATTCATCAACTTTTTTCCATCTCCAATGCCAAATCCCTGGCCCAAGCTACTATTACATCTCTCCTAGATTACTGTGCTACTTATCTGGTTTCTCCGCATCCACTCTTACTTATCCCTCTGCAATCTGTTTTCCACACTGCAGCTGGAGTGATCTTTTCAAAACACTAATCTGATCATGTCACCCATCAGATTAAACCACTTCAAAGGCATCCTGCTACCCTTAAGATAGAGACCAAAATCCTTAACCAGGTTTACAAGGCCCTGCATAGTCTAGCCCCTATCTGTTTCTCCAGCCCCATCTCAGACTGTGCTTCCCCTCCTCTCCATTCTAGCTTCTGTGATCATCTTTCAGTCCCTGTTCATACCAGTGTGCCTCCATTCTAGAGGCCTTTGTTGATGATGTTTCCTCTCTCTGTAATTTTCTTCTCCCTGCTCCTTCCCTCACTAACTCCTACTCATCCTATTTCTTCAGGAAAGTTTGCCCCAACTATTCTAGGTCAAATAAATCTCCATCCCCACCATTATATTCTGCTCAAAGCACTACACATGTCTTATGCTTGGCTTTTTATCACTATTAAAAATGATATTTATGTGATTTCATATTTACAATTTCCCCCCCCACACACACACACGCACTGGACCATAATTTCCATAATGTTAGGCAATATAACTATTATCCATCACCATGGAATGAATCTCCAAGACCCAACCCAGTTCCTGGCATTTGATGAATAAATGACAAAATGGAGGGAGGGCATCAGCTAGGTGGTAATACCTAGGCTATCATCAGTTATCACTGTCCCTGCATGTGGGAAAGGTAGAGAATCCTCAGGAAAATTAATTTAATGTGAGGAACCTAACATCATAATTTAGAATTATACTAAAATGCTTTCCTCTTCAATCCCAGAATATTGTACTCCTCTTCAATGAAGACTGGTGAGCAAATTTTCTACCACAAAAAAGGACTTGAGAGACCGTTTACTCCATGCCTCACATTTTATAAAGAATATAAAACTCAGAGATGTTAAGTGACCAGCCCAAAGTCACATACAAGTGAGCAGAAGAGCCAACGCTAGAACCCACACATACCAGTCTAATGTTGTTTCTACTACATCTACCACAGTAACATATCATGGACTCTTTGGAGAAGAGGATTCTCATATTCTCAAAGAGTCATATCATGGACTCTTTGGAGAAGAGCAGTACTCATTACTAATTTATATTCTAGCAACCCTGAAGGTACATACAACTTTGATCACATCTTTTAATTCTCCTCTTGGTGGGGAGCACTCATGAGATTAGTTTTGAATATACTGAACTTGAGATTCTAGACATGTCCAACAGGCAACTGTATAGATATATCTGAAGTTCTAAGAATAGTTCTGGCCTACTCAAGACTTGGAAAATGGATTCAAGGACAGGAAGACTGTAAGCCAGATGCTAGTCTTTAGTGAAAAAGGAGCACTGCCTAACACATATTATGACAGCAAAATGAAGGGAAAGATAGTTTCATGGTGAATAACATGAGCATCAGAGGAACAGGTTTTAATTTACTTAGTTCAAAATAAAGAGCAGACGAACAACGGTTTGGAAGGGAGAAGGGAAAGTAAGAAGGATAACAAATTCACCTCTGGACGCTCAGGTATGTGGGAGATAATAAAATAGGATGGAAATTCCCATTCTAGTAATGGTAGATTCGATAATTTGAATCAACCCTTTTTCTAAAGAACTATTACAATGGCTGGAAATTTTTTAAAACAACTTTTTGTTTGTTTGATGGCCTGTAAGAGTTAGCAATTTAACTGTTGAGACTAGATTAATATTATCCCGGATTACTCTCAGAGGCAACAGAAATGAATCCATTGAGACTACACATTAAAGTCATAGACTACAAAATAACTAAACCTAGTAGCTGAAAGAAGATAAACATAAAATTGAGAACTGGTGAAGAGGAAACCATAAAAGGAATACAAAAGATTAGAATTTCAAAAATATAATAAAGAAAATATAAAATATATTACAGAAAATTAAGAACTCAACAGATACACTTAGCAGATTAGACATAATAGTTTTTTTTAAAAAAGAGAGAGTAAGTGAACTGAAGCTAAACATAAAAAAACAAAAACTGCCACATCATAGTAAAACTGCTAAAAACCAGAAACCCAGAACTTCTAAAACAAAATTAAGAAAGTCAGGGGAAAATAAAATTATGCCTTTATATTACGGAACTATTAAAAGTGATGGCAAAATCGCAATTACTTCTGCACCAACCTAATAAAATATATGTCTACTTATAATTCATTGCTCACTGAATTTCTAACAAACGAGAAATACAGATATTTTCACACAAAATTTTAAAACCTGAGAATTTACAAAAATAATAAGGGATGCTCTTCAGGATAAAGAAAAATTATCTCAAGCAGAAGCTCAAAGATGAAAAATAATTAAAAGTAACAAAAATGGTAAGTATTTGCAAAACTTAAAATTAACCCTACAACACAACAGAATGGTAAAATATCTAAGTAAAAGTAAAACATAATCTCCTCATCCTAAAATATCTTTGCCAGTTTAAAGCAAAAACTATAAACTTTGCCTCATGAGGTTTTCAGAATTAAGGATTAAAGGCTGGTTACATTTCCACATTCCAACTGAAGCAATAAAACACAGACTCTAAGTAGACTGTGAAGAATTAAGTACGTGTATTATAATTCCTAGGGCAACCACTAAAAAAATCTATATACAGAAATGTACTCAAAAATACAACAGAGAAATTAAAATGAGGTAATAAAAAATGTCCAAACAACCCATAAAAATATAGGAAAGGGAAATCAGAAATAAAACAGAGGAAATAAATAGAAAATTAATGACAGAAGGGAAGACCTAAATCCAAACATATCCATAATTATATTAAAGTGAGTCATGTAAACACACCAATTAAAAGACTAACTCTCAGAATGGATTTTTAAAATGAATACAAGGCCAGATGCTTTGGGAGGCCAAGGCAGGAGGACTTCTAGAGGCCAGGATTTTGAGACCAGCCTGGGCAACACAGCAAAATCTGTCTCTACATTTACCAAAAAAAAAAAAACTATCTATATGCAAGAAACTCATCTCAAATATAATGATGTAAGCATGTTAAAAATTAAATGATGGAAGATGGAAAAAGATATACCAGGCCAACACCAATCAAAAGACATCAAGAATAGCTATATTAACATCATACAATGTGTATTCTGTAGCAATAAAACTATGAAGAACAAAGATGAAAGCACCAAATCACCAAGACAACAATCTTAAACATACACCAAATAAAACCAAACAAAAGTGCTAAAAAATACACAAAGCAAAATCTGACGTAACAAAATACAGAATTATAGTTAGAGACTTCAACACTTCTTTTTAGTAATCAACAACTAGTAGATGGAAATAAGCCAAGAGATAGAAAATTCCCATCAACCAACTGGATTTAATTGCCATTTATACAACAGATGACCTAACAACAGCAAAATACACATGGAACATTCACCAAGACAGACCATATCCTAATTCATAAAAATAACCTTAACTAATTTATAAGAGCTACGATCATACAAAGTATGTTTTTTGGTCATAATGAAATGAAGCGAGAATCAGTAAAAGAAAGATACAGGGAAATCTCCAAACACTTGAAATCATATATTTCATATCTAAATAATCCATGAATCAAAGAGGAAATCACAAGGAAAATTAGAAAATATTGAGAACTGAGAAGATATAAAAACACAACATATGAGAATTTGTGGGATGTAGCTAAAGCAGTGGTTAAACAGACATTTATATCATTAAACACTTGTATTAGAAAAGAAAAAAGATCACAAATCAATAATCTAAGGTCCTACCTTAAGGAACTAGAAAAACATGTACAAATAAACTCAAAGAAGGAGAAAAAAATAATAAAGAACAGAAATCAATAAAATTGAACAAAGAAAAACATTGACAAAAGATACCAATGAACCCCAAAAAATCCTCTAGCAATACTTACTCAAAAAATCAGGATATGAAAGGAAGTTATCACTACGGGTCATACAAAAATTTTAAAAAGATACTAAGGGAATACTATGAACAACTCTATGAATATAAACTCAACAACTAAGATGGAATAAGCCAATTCTTTGATAACCAAAAACTACTAAAACTCACCCAATATGAATACCAAAATCCAAGGATGCTCAAGTCCCTTACACAAAATAGCACAGTAACACATCCTCCTGTATACTTTAGATCATCTCTAGATTAATTCTACCTAATATAATGTAAATGCTATGTAAATAGTTATACTGTATTTTTTGTATAATTTTTTATTGTTGTATTGTTATTTTTATTGTTTTTTCCCACAAACATTTCTGATCTGTGGTTGGTTGAATCCATGGATGTGGAACCTGCGGGTATGGAAGGCTGACTACACTAAAGCTGTCTTTGCCTAGAGAGCTTTGAATAATGAAAACATTTTTCTTCCACTCCTGTCTTTTACAATTTTTAAGAGTACTTAATTTCTAAGTAGTTATGAATTTCACATCTGGCTTATTCCAAATACACATTATTTTTCAAAATCTGATATCTACCCATTTCTTTTTCTAATGTAGAATGCCCTCCTTTATCTTTCTCAAGAAAAAGAAGCTAAGGCTGCAACATGACAACCAAATTGATTTTCATGATCTATTTCCAGGTGGCCTGTCACAGGCTGGCATATCCACAGGGGCCAAAGACTGCAATTTCAAAACCTCCTGCAGGAGTTCAGAGAGAATTAAAACAGCAGTACTCATTGTTGTATTTCCCTAACTGCACTTGCTATGTTAGTGATCATCACATATGTAATAGCATTAAAAAGTGCTTTGTGTTTATACCCACAAGGTTCATTCTCTGAGATTTATCCTTATCTTCCTGTAGTTATATGCAATCTTGGAACCCAAGGATCATATCTTTATCACTAAATGAAAAGCATTAACCCCAATGATACCATTTGGAGATTTTCTTTTATTATATACTTTCATTGCCTTGAAATCTAAGATATGTTGACGACATTTACACAAATGGAATGCATTACAACTTACTCTGCTTTAGTAGAAAAGTACACCCCATAACTACATCTATCCAAAGAGACATATGTTATTCCTATCATCTGGCTGTACTCATTTTATTAACTAGGATATTAAGAATATTTAAACCAGGCACTTTAAAACTGTCCTATAATATCACATTAGGATATAAAAATAAATCAACATAGAGATATCTGTTTTCTTCAATCTTTGCCATTTAATCAAAGGAGGATAAATTTCTGATTCTATACTTGTGCTGACCAAGATTTATCTAACATGTCAATCAAGCATTATGGTTTATTCCAATCTGTTCCATTTTGGAGATGCCACTCCAATGATCACTAGACTGGGGAGAAAGCCTGTGAGAACAGAATAAACTCGAATTTTAAAAAAATACACAGCAGACTGCTTCCATTTGGTTTAGCATCATTCATATCAGGGATACTCAAGATGCTTTACAATGAGATATAAATTAGAACTGTAATGAGTGATTATAAGCAACAGCTTAGCATTTAGGGGACCTACTTGTTTACTTAGGAAGAAAAGACTTGACTGGCACTCCAAGTTTATTCCCTTTACGTTCCTCTAACAGTAGTGCAGACTCTCTAGCTTACAAAGCCATTCATAACCTTACTAAAGGCAAACACTAAGGCCTTCAGTTAAAGATCTCTATGAAATAGTGTGTTTAAGTCTGGTAGTCTGTCCTGTAACCATATACAAAATCAACAGAATAGGTGATATCAATTAAGTTCCTGAAATAAATTAGACTAGGCATGAAGAGTGATCAATCAGGACTGGAATTTTAATTGGTATTTAAAATATGAATCCTAGCAGTGACATTCAATTTTTTAAACAACTGATGCTAAATGATACTAACTGTAGCATGATTGATAACATTTAAAATACAGAAAAAAGTGAAAGTTACATAGGATTTTTTTTTAATGCAGTCTGGAGACTTGGATGGAAGTAGTGTATGTATGTGAATGCACATGCACACTTGAACCAGAAATGGGGTAGTACAAAAAAGTTGCTTAAAAAAAATGCAATGTTATCACTTTTACATGTTTCTAAGCTGGATTTAATTACCTAAAATCAACTTCAAAATAAACATGTATTATTCATTCTACAAATATTTGAGTACTTACTATAATCCAAGTAAATACAATGTTAACTAAGACAGACAAGGTAATTTGTAATCGTAGCATTACAAAACTCTATTCAGATTAGGTACAAATACAATGGGAATTAACCGCAGGGGTACTCAGCACACTCTTGAGGAGTTAGGAATACTTTACAAAATAAATGAAATTTAAAATGAACCCAAAAAGATGAATAGCAACTGGCAAGAAAAGTAGAGAAGAAAGTATTTCAGACTGAAGGAACAACCTTTATAAAGACACAAAAGTGAGAAAAAAGAATGATAGTTGAGAAACTGGTAATCACAAAACCAATAGTTAAAACTGTTTTATCAATAAAAAATAAAATGATGACCATTTATTGAGCTGCTACTACATAGTACTAGTCTTCTGACACACACTGCTTCTAATAGTTAACATCTTCTCAATTACCATTATCTCCATCTTATGGAAGAATAAATTTAAAGTTCAAAAAAGTTACTTGCCTTCTCAGGAAAAAAACTGTAAATGACTTGAGATGATCAAAAAAGACTACTGGGTATATTGTCTAGGGCACCTTTCCTTATCTGAGGTATTTTTAGACTCCACAGATTATAGATAATTGATAGCAATGCAAATAATTCTTTTCTATAAACAGGCAAATGAATTTTGTCCAGTGGAGGTGTAATTGATTTCCTTCCCCTATGTGGAAGAAGCTAGTTTTGAATCTATTACGTTATTCATGGCTAGATTTTTGGTAGCCTACGTTTGTGCCTACTCCTGATCCTTTGAGCTACTTGTAACATCTCATTTTCTCATTAATTAGGTAAGTAATATCTTTGGCAAGTGTTCATGTATATTTGTATGAGGCATGGTTTTGCTGTTTTAAAAACAATCATCCCTCAGTAGCTCCAAAGCATAATGACTCAGAATTTGAAGGTTTCTGTGCATTCCATACCGGTCCAAAGACAAGGGTCTTCCATTACACTACAACTCAGTACTCTTTCCCTTTTATTCCTGAATGTTAATGCTAACATAATTTTTGTAACACCTCTTGCAAAGGGTCCACTAAATTTTTTATAGATCATGTAATGAAACTTACTAAAAAGTCCAGCATGAGGCTACTCCCATCCTCTAACTTCTTCACATATCCCTAATTCCTCAGCCTCCTGTGGAATGAAAAATGAAATTTAAAGTACCTTCTCTCATTCTAAAGCTTTCACAGTCGAGCAATCACCAAAAAAGAGAATGAACCTACAATTCATGCCATTTAAGACATTATCAGGCATAATTCAAGTCAAATCCCATTGGGCACACTGTGTGATAATTTAGATGTACTGATATAATGTATAAAAGAAAGGTGGTGACCTTGGAGTACTGAGGAAATCCTTGTCTCCTGCTTTTGCTGAATATGTTTTTTGTTATATTATGTTCCCTTTCTTGACCTCATCTTTTCTAAAAAATTAGATTATTTTGGTTAAATCAGAACTAATACCAAATATTCAAACCCACAGAATAGAAATTGGGTGGTAAATTTTGCTGTAATATAGAATGGCCAACAACACAATGGGCTACTATGTTATAATATTCATTTGATTTATGAGGAAACTGTAAAAACTTTAATTTAAAAAGATTCCAGTGCACACATGTATATAAAGATGTATTTGTTTACCTGCTTAACAAAATTGACGGTATGAAGCTTTTTTTTTTTTTTGCATGCTATAATGACATGTGTTAAAGGTATACTTTCGATATACTGCTTTCGAACCAAACATTTACCCTTCGCCACTGGTGAAAGGCAACAAGATCTCTTTACAAAGTCTTCGTCTTTTTCAATAAATTTTGCATGAAAACATGTTATCCTGGCACAAAGTTGCCTGCTGTCACATTGGAAGTGTGATAAATGTTTAATGAAAACAACACCACACGGCTTGGTGTCAGACAACAGCTATCACACAGCCCTGCTTTGATCCAAACAGACACTTAAAAGGAGTTCTAAGCATGCTCTGCACCACAGAACTCTATAACCTATATGCAAATAGGGGTAAATTAGCATAAATTACTTCCTGCTGTATAAAGAAATAACAGGTTAGGAAAAATATGACAGACTCTGTAAGTATGTAACTGCTGTCAAAGCTCAGAGTCCAGCTTTCCCAAATCACTCCCAACATCTTCTACCAATCACTAGGTAGAGGGAATAAAAAACAAAACCCCTTATTGACAGGAATTTATTACATGAAACTCTAAAACTGAAGACACTGGAATTTTGCCAAGGTTAAAGCCATAACTAACATATATCTATAAAGTATGATTACTACATGGTACTAGTTTTCTTATTCACACTGCTTATAATACTTATAGCTTTTTAAGTACCACCATCCCCATTTTATAGAAAAATAAATTATATATCCAGAGGCAAATTCTTACCTCTCTCAAAAAGTATAAAGCTTCTGAAAATTATACAAAGAAAAATGGAAGAATGTACAAATACAAGTATTTCAGTAAAATATCCCAAAAGTCTTGTTGGGTACATTTCTCAGAACAGCATCCATCTACTGAAAATCCAATGAGGAAATAATAAAGGTGAAAACTTTTCACGGTAGCAGGTCATGAAGAAAGCCACACTTAGAAATACAAAATTAGGTTCCTAATGAATTCTAAAGTTATTCAAATTATGAAGAAAGCATTTTAGTAGGTGTCTTGGTGCATTCTGTGCTGCTATAACAGAATGCAATGGTCTGGGTCATTAGTTTATAATGAATAAAAATTTATTGCCTCACAGTTCTGGATGCTGGGAAGTCCAAGATTGAGAGGCCAGCATCTGATGATGAACTTCTTGCTGCATCATTCCAAAGAAGAAAGGCAAAGAGCACGTAGGAGGGGGAAGCCTTACAAGAAACCTACTCCCATGATAGCATACCCACTCCCTTGATAACTGCATTAATCCATTCATGAGGGAAGACCCACCTTCCATAAAGGTCCCACCTCCCAACACTGCCACAATTTGGATCAAGTTTCCAACACAAAAACTTTGGGAGACATTCAAACCACAGCAGTAGGCAACAACTGCCTTAAACCAAATTTTCCTAGCTGGTGATTTAAATCAATCCCATCCAAATTCCCCTTTTAAGGATGGCACTGTGATTTAAGAATGAGTAGTGGAACATCACTAGTGGCTACTTACATATTTGTTCACAACTAATTTTTCAAAGACATCTTTAAAGAGGTTTTATAGCAGTCAACTATATGTTAGGGAATTTGGATCAAGATGTAGGTAAAGAAGGTCCAATAATATGTTAATCCACAGAAGACTTAGATAGGATGTATAACATTCACCATCATCAAATCAAATTGCAATTATGAGATGCCATGACAAGTTTCCTATTTCTGATTGTTGACTCTCAATAACAGTTTAACAAAATAATGTTGTATCCAATTTCAACTTAACAACTCTGCTATTAAGAAAAATCTATTTTCATAATGCAAAGACATTATCCCTTATAAAAATTGTAATGATCTAGGGCCTGGCACAGTGGCTCACTCCTGTAATCCTAGTGCTTTGGAAGGCCAAAGCCAGAGGATTGCTTGAGACCAGGAGTTTGAGGCCAGCCTGGTCAACATAGTGAGACTTTATCTCAAGAAAAAATAAAGAATAAAAAAATTAGCCAAGTTTTGTGGTGAACACTTGCAGTACTAGCTACTTAAGAGGCTAAGGTGGGAGGATCACTGGAGTCCAGGAGTTCAAGGTTGCAGTGAGCTATGATTACATCCCTGCACTCCAGCCTGAGCAACAAAGTGAGACCCTGTCTCTAAAAATTACAAATTAGAAAAAAAGAAATACAGTTGCTCTGACTACGGAGTAGCCATTCTTTACTCCTTTACTTTCTTAATAAATTGCTTTCACTTTTAAAAAATAAAATTTTCTAAAGATAAGATAAATATTTATTTTTAAAATTTGGAGGGAAAACAAAAAAAAATCTGTATCAGTGTTTAAAGGAGAAAATATTCTTAGAAACTAAATTTTATAAATATAAAACATTAAAAGTCATTAAACATTCTTGATAAAATTTCAGACAGGACTCGGTGTCTTTCTTATATTAATCATTCACACAGTGTTATAAGGAAAGGCATCTTTTAGTCCCTACAAACTCCTGAGACCTTTCCAGTTTATATTAGGTCTTCCTAAATCAGTAGATAAATAAAATTAGCGGGCCAATTTAAGACATTATAAGACGAATTCTACAATTTTAATGTTCTAGGTATTTCCAGAACTATAATTAGCTGTTATGTAAAAAGGGTTTTTCAGAATTATCTGATTTCGCATTTTTTTCTCAAAAGTATAAAAAAGCTCTCCCTCATTATTAAGCTCATTAATTCCTGCTTGAGCATTCCTTTCTTTCCTGCTTTGTTTTTCCCAATTTATAAACACCCTTTACCTTGCTTTACCATTATTGTACTTACTGTCCTTGCTTTGTGCTTTATAAATATATACTTTGTGTCCTATCTGTCTGTCTGTCTGTCTGTCTACCCCTATCTATCTATCTATCTATCTATCTATCTATCTATCTATCTATCTATCTATCTATCTAAATACTGTTACTTTTGCACATAGGTTGTTTTCCCATGTGAAGAAGCACTTAGGTTACTTAGCACAAGCTAAAACACTTGTCATGCACTGCACAATCACAATGAACTAATACATAAGTCCTAATTTAAATGTTTGTGAATCCTTTTTCCTCTCTCTCTCTCTCCATAAATTTTTTAAAGCCACCTGGAAAAAAGACAGCTAATGAAACCATCACTAAAATAAACTTAATTAAGGCCTAGGAATTGTCTGTGAAGATAATTAAATATAATTCTAAATAGATGAAATGCTGAGGTGGGAAAGTAAGAACGAAGAGAGAGGGAGAAAAGAAGGGATCAATCTTTTACTAATGAGATTTCTGGGCTGATCAGGGAAAAACTGTGTACAGAAAATTCTTTCAGTTCTATTTTCTAGGAACGTTTAAACAACAGTATATCACTTGATCTCAAACTCTCCTGTTCATCATTAATAATTATGGATTACTAAAGAAATGAGGATAGTGTGTCGTTAAGAGGCAGGTGACAGTCAGTCCATTTGAATTAGAAGCCTAACTCTGCCGTTTATTAGCTCTATGACCATAAGCCTAAGCACCTTCATCTATATTAATAGGATAATAAAAGCACCTAATTCATCAGGTTATTAAATGAGATAATATATGTCAAATGCTTAGCAAAATTCCTGACACTGAAAAAATACATTTAAAATGTTAGATGCTTATCTTTTGTTTTTTTAAACGGAGTCTCACTTTGTCGCCCAGGCTAGAGTGCAATGGCACGATCTCAGCTCACTGCAACCTCTGCCTCCTGGGTTCAAGCAATTCTCTTGCCTCAGCCTCCCAAGTAGCTGGGATTACAGGCACGCACCACTATGCCCAGCTAATTTTTGTATTTTTAGTAGAGACAGGGTTTCACCATGTTGGTCAGGCTGGTCTCAAACTCCTGACCTCAGGTGATCCACCCGCCTCGGCCTCCCAAAGTGCTGAGATTACAGGTGTGAGCCACCATGCCTGGCCGATGCTTTTCTTTTTACGTCCACTGTGAGTAAAGCATTTTGTTCATACCCCATGTAGACCCAATCACATCATTTCTCTACTTGAAACTCTACATTAGCATCCCACTGCCTCCAGAATTAACTGCATACTCAAAGCCCTCTCATAATCATCTCTCATCATTATTTATCTTCTACTCTAAACCAAGCCCCACTAGACTTCAGTCCCTCAAATTGTACCACACACATCCTGATGCCTCCAAGCCTTTCCATATGAAATTCATTTTGCATGATCATTCCTCCCCATCTCTTACTTCAATATGTAAAATCACTTCATCCGAGAGCCCTTCCCTGACACAGAGACTAGTTAAGATCAACCGCTTGAAGTTTATGGAGGGAAATATCTCTCAACCAGAAGGCGTCAAGACTGAAAATGAAAGCCAACATGCTTAGACTGGCCTGTGAGAAGTATAAAAACAGCCTCAGACTGCTTATTTCTAAACTGCTCATTATTAGCGGTAAGTGCACTCATAGTTTAAGCCAGAAATGACAAATAACAACTCTTGAGCCAAATCCAGCCAGATACCCGTTTTTATAAATAGTTTTACTGTAATACGGCCTGCCTGTTAGTTTACTATTACCTATAGTTGTAAAGTTCAGTAGTTGCAACAGAGACCAAATGATCCAGAAAGCCTAAATTATTTACTATCTAGCCCAATCTTCTCCAACTTGCAGCCCGTGGGCCACATGCAGCCCAGGACAGCTTTGAATGTGGCCCAACACAAATTCATAAACTTTCTTAAAACATTATGAGAGTTTTGTGATTTTTTTTAGCTCATCAGCTATCATTAGAGTATTTCATATGTGGCCCAAAACAATTCTTCTTCTTCCAGTGTGGCCCAGGGAAGCCAGAAGATTGGATACCCCTAATCTAGCCCTTTACAAAAGTTTGCTGACCCTTGGTTTAATTGAAGCTACTCTTAGTTAGGTTTTGTTACAGCCAAAGCATCCTAACTGGTACAGTGTTTCCACAGCTCTTTTTACCTTTCCTACTGGAAAAATTCATCTGACTTTACTATAATCACTTGCATATCTTCCCTTCTACACATGTTTATATTCCCACCTGTGTGAAAGCTCCAAGCAGTACTGGCACTAACATTTATATCCTTATTACTTAACACAGTACCTGACAAGAAGAAGGCATTTAAATACTGTTGACTGAACAAGTAAACAGATGAATGAATGTGCATATTTGATAATCAATATTTAAATATTAAATATTTAACAAAAATTAACATGTACGTTAGGTGCTCTGAGTGATACAAAAGATTCTAAGTCCAGAATGGCTTGAAAATCAGGCTTAGGAAATATAAAAATCTGTGTGCACCTCAGCACTAAGCAAGGGAAAGGGCACCCTAACACAACACTATCCTCTACTATGGCCCACTAAAACCATAATGCAGACTACCCACAGTTTTTTGGCATCAGTCCCCAGTGCCCTTTTATTTTGCACCTCTTATTTTGACTTTGTTCATTGCCTTTGTTGAAATTAATGTTAAGAAATAACGATAAATACAACACTATTATCTTGTAAACTTGCCATCCAGAAATTGGTCCACTTGAACACAATCAACTATGAGTGAGAGATAAGTCTAACCTGTAAAGCTGGCTTAGACATTCAAGATTAATGTTACCATATGAAAACCCTTTTTAACACAATCTAACCTTTCTGTTTTATTCACTCTCTCATATTTCTTACCTTTAAAATCCCCCATATAATGTTTTATATAATATAAATTTTATGCAATTACACAAGTATTATTCTAAAAAAGTAAACTTTGGTGAGGTGGAAGGCAAAAATTTAATGACCAGTAAAAATCATAGCTTTCTTCCATAGCCATGTAATTTTTAAAAACAAAACCAAAAGAAGAAAAAATTTTAAAAGGAACCAGAAGCAAGGCAGTTCCTTGATTGACAAGTTTTATTCATTAAGCATATTTTGCAGACTCAGAACTCTACTGTATGTAAATCCTCCCTTCAAATTTATCATCCTACTGACTTTCTCCCATTACCAAGAGATTTTCCCAATATGCTTTCTGCCTTCATTCCATTTTACCAGTGCTGGCTAACTCAGCCTCCCCACCCTTACAGACAGGTATCTAACTTCTAACTCCTCTCCTGTAACATTTCATAATCCTTAAAACTAGAAGAGGATAGAACTCAGAATTTTACAGGAACATAACTGATCACTGTACATTAATGGTTGTGGGATGATCAGGCGAACAAAAGTCACATAATAATAATGTTATCCTCTTCCAAACTCCACCACAAATTTAACATTTAAAGAATACTTAAAAGCCAACAATCTAGGCAGATTTATATAACATCACTATAAATTTGGAAATAAAAAATAAACACACAAACAACTGTGAAAAAGAAAGGAATGAGGAAACAGTTCTGTATCTTTTAATAAACTTAATAATTCTTTATAGAATCAAGATCTCAGGATACTATAAGTGCAATCCTAGTAAACTCTTCAACATGGAAAACTAATACATTAAATATAAACACATTTATATTGAAGTATTACAATAAATATATTCACACAAGACATTGAAAGACTGACAAAAGAGGATAAATTCCAAGATTAGATTCTACTTCCTAGAATAAAAGACCCCAATTACAATTTTGAATAAAACAAACAAGATGCTGTAAATTTACTCTGTTAAAAAAGATTGTTTCATTTTAATGTTTTCTAATTTGACAAACACTTATGAGTGGATTTCAAGTTCTGTCTCTAAATGGACAAAACTAGAATCTCATTGTTTTAATAATATCAATTCTATGAAAAATAAAATCTGGACCTCATAAGCAGATACACTCACTCTTACAAACACACACATACCCTAATATTGCCCAAGCTCCCATTCTATATTAAAAAAGGCTTAAACAATAGTAAATCACATGGTCCCCTCCTTCTGTTTCAACTTTTTCCGCTAACAGCTTTACAATATGGTAATAGACATTTTTAATCACTAAGTAGTCTTCAAATTTTAAGTTCATACTCATAACAAAGGAAACAGGGTATGAAACTTTCCTACAGAATTAGGCAAATTTTCCTCTACTTACATACTAAACTTTGATATTGCTGTTTATATTGATTCCAATATTGTTATATTATTATTAAATAAAAATAGAAATGAAAATGTACCACAGTAAAAATCTGAGGTAACTATTTTGATTTATCCTTTCTTCCTTCTCTACTGTATTCTCTCTTTTTATTCCATTTTCTTCTACTCTTATAGCAAATAAGCCACAAGAAAAACCTCAGAGAACAAAAATTTAGTTTGAACATCGCCATGGAATCACCAAGTCCTTACCAGATAAGATTTGCTCCAACTTACCCACGTTTGATGTTATGTAATTCCTTGTCCTTCCCTTTATCCTTCTCCTTTTCTCTTTTCTCTTTATCTCTGCCCTTACGTCGTTCTCTATCCCGAGACCGACTACGCGTTCTTCTGTGACTGGACCTTTCACTGCTACGACTATGAGAACGGAGACGAGGTCTTGACCTGGACCTACGGTAAGCAGATTTTGTTAAATAAACTTAGTATATAATTCGTATTGTGAAAAGTAAATACTCTTAAATTATCTGAAAAAAACTACTTAGTTTTAGTTGTGGACTCAGAAATAAATAACCACATGAAGCAAGCACCTGAATACGATTCTTTATAAGTAAATGCTCTCACTTAAAATAATATGAGGGAAATATATATGCTAACTTTACAGGAAATTATGATGCAGTTAAAAAGCGTTTGCCTTAAAGGTTCAAATCTGGTCTTAATTATTCACATCTCCTCAAATAATATATCTAATTTAATCTACAAGAATAAGGCTTTCCTTTTCTCTACAATCTTTGCTTCCATTATCTATTCAACCTTATTTCTTATTTCTAATTGTTCCAATATAAATACTGATCCACTCCAATCCAGCTATTCTTTGTATTAAAAGCATTACAGTAAAATACTAAGAAGTAATTATTTCAGGTTCTGGTTACAATATTGATAAAACATATATATATATATATATCTACCAGACTGACAACCCTACAGATAATTTTTAAAAACAACTCAGGTTGACCCTTGAACAACATGGGTTTCAACTGCATGGATCCACTTACATGTGGATTTTCTTCCATCTCTGCCACCACTGAGACAGCAAGGCAAACCACACCTCTGCCTCTTCCTTCTGAGCCTATTCAACATGAAGATGAGGATGACAACCTTTATGATGACCCACTTCCACTTAGTGAATATTAAATATATTTTATCTTCATGCTGGGTGCAGTGGCTCACGCCTGTAATCCCAGCACTTTGGGAGGCCAAGGCGGGCAGATCACTTGAGATCAGGGGTCCGAGACCAGCCTGGCCAACATGGTGAAACCCCATCTCTACTAAAAATATAAAAATTAGCTGGGCGTGGTGGCACATGCCTGTAATCCCAGCTACTCAAGAAGCTGAAACAGGAGACTCACTTGAACCTCGGAGGTGGAGGTTGCAGTGAGCCCAGATTGCACCACTGCACTCCAGCCTGGGTGACAGAGAAAGACTCCATCTCAAAACAAACAAAACAGAATTGTTGCCATTTTAATCCAACCATGTGATTTCCCTGCTAAACAAAAAAATAAACAAAGGTACATTTTTCGAGGAAAATAACAGAGTATTCATAATATGATATTCACTTTGTCCAGGATAAAAACCCAAAATTCCTAGATATATGAAGAAACACAAAAAATGTGTTCTATTCTTAAAAGAAAAGACAGCATATGAAGAGCAACCCTGAGACTAAACTAGATGTTAAAATTAGCAGATAAGGATTTTAAAGCAGTAAGTGTAACTAGGCTTATAATGAAGATAAAGTTAAGCAATCTCAATAGAAATACCAGAATATGAAAAAAAATTCTGTAATTGAAAAACACAATCTCTGAAATTAAAATTATGCTGGATGAGATTAAAAGCACACTGGTAATAACAGAGGAAAGAATCTGTATACATGCAAATAAATCAATCAAAATTACCCAATATGAAGAATTAAGAGGAAAAAAGACTGTAATAAGAGAGCCCCTCAGGGATCTGTGTGACAAGATTCAAATGCCTAACATGTTTATTTAAACCCAGAAATAGAGAAAACAGAGGATGAAGCAGAAAACATTTTTTCAGTGGTGAGTGAAAATTTTCCAAATTTAATAAAAGACAAATTTACAGATTCTATATTAGAAGTTCAACAAACCAAGTAAGATAAATATTGAGAAGACCATGATTAGAAATACTATAGTCAAATTGATAAAAACTAAAGGTAAAGAGAAATCTTGAAAGTATTCAGAGGAAAAACAACACATTACATACAGGGGAACAATGATACAAATTATTGCTACTGACCTCTTATCAAAAACAATGGAAATCAGAAGACAGTGGAATGAAATTCTTAACATGGTGAAAGAAAACAAAAGGTCAACCTAGAATTTTATACCCAGCAAAAATATCCCTCAAAAATGAAAATAAAATAAGGACATTTTTGAGACAAGGGAAAAGTAAACAAATATCAACAGAAGACTTGCATTACAATAAATACTAAAGAAAGTTCTTCAGGCTGAAAAGGAATGATAACAGATGAAAGCATGGCTCTTTAGGAGGAAATGAAGACTACTAGAAAGTAAATAAATGGGTAAGTATCAAAAACTGCTGATTTCCCTTAATTTATTTAAAACACATATAAGTGCTCAAAGTAAAAATAATAGCATTTTACTCTAAGGTTTATACTGAAAGTAGACATAATACAAATAACCTCTATAGAATAAAGCATGGGGCAGGTAAATGAACCTATACTGTTAAAAGGTTCTTATATTTCACATTAAATGGTGCAATAATAACTCTAAGTACACTGAAATGTTAAGAGCATATACTGTAATCCTTAGAGCAACTACTAAAAAAAGAAGAAAATACGTATAGCTAAAAAGTCAATATATTGATTTTAAAGGAATTATTAAAAATACTCATTAATCCAAAAGGAAGCTGGAAAGGAAGCAAAAAGAAAAAAGAAGGGAAAGACATAAAATAATCATAAAATGATAGACTTAAATCTAATTATATCAATAAGTACATTAGATATTAATAAACAAAATATCGTAAAAAGGCAGTTTGTCAAATTAATAAAAAGCAATACTGTATGCCATCTAAAACAACAACTACATGCTATCTACAAAATATGTACTTTAAATAAGCAGACACAGATAGGTTAAAAGTAAATGGCCAGGCCGGGCGTGGTAGCTCACGCCTCTAATCCCAGCACTTTGGGAGGCTGAGGTGGGGGGATCACGAGGTCAGGAGATCGAGACCATCCGGGCTAACAAGGTGAAGCCCTGTCTCTACTAAAAAATACAAAAAATTAGCTGGGCGTGGTGGCGGGTGCCTGTAGTCCCAGCTACTTGGGAGGCTGAGGCAGAAGAATGGAGTGAACCCGGGAGACGGAGCTTGCAGTGAGCCAAGATAGCGCCACTGCACTCCAGCCTGGGTGACAGAACAAGACTCCATCTCAAAAAAAAAAAAAAAAAAAAAAAAAGTAAATGGATAAAAATATATGCATCATATAAACAGCAAGTACAGGAAAGCTAAAGTTAATATATTAATATCACATAAACTATACTTCAGAAAGTAAGAGTGTCACCCAAAATAAAAATGGATACTTCATGATGATCAAAAGGGTGAATTCATAGGCAGAAATCATGCAGAACATGTTTCTCTGACCAAAACAGAATTAAATTAGAATTTAACAATAAGACATACAGAAAACCTCCAGATATACGGAAACCAAATAATCCATTTTTAAATAATCCATGAGTAAAGTAAGAAAGCACAAAGGAAATTTAAAAATATTTTGAACTGAATGAAAATGAAAAATACAACATATGAGAATTTGTGGGATGCAGATAAAGCAACGTTTAGGGAGAAATTTATAGTTTTAAATGTTTATACTAGAAAAGAAGAAATATCTAAAATCAATTACCTAAGGTTTCACTTTAAGAAGCTACAAAATGAAGAGCAAAGCACTATAAATCCAAAGTAATTGGAAGAAAGGAAACATTAAAGAGAAAAATCAATGGAAGAGAAAACTAACAAAGTCAAAATCTAGTGCCCTGAGAATATCAATAAAATTAGTGTCTCAGCAAAACTCATCAAATGAAAGAAAAAGAGCAAATACAAATAACCAATACAAATTACCAAAGAATAAAGAATGTGGATGATGGAGACATCACATGAACTCATCCTAGATACTCAGGATATATATTAGTCCATTTTCATGCTGCTGATAAAGACATACCTGAGACTGGGAAATTTACAAAAGAAAGAGGTTTATTAGACCTACAGTTCCACATGGCTGGGGAGGCCTCACAATCATGGTGGAAGGCAAGGAGTAGCAACTCACATCTTATGTGGATGGCAGCAGGCAAAGAAAGAGCTTGTGCAGAGAAACTCCCGTTTTTACCTTCAGATCTCATGAGACCCAATCACTATCATGAGAATAGCGTGAGAAAGACCCACCCCGATGATTCAATCACCTCCCATGTGGTCCCTCCCACCACACGTGGAAATTATGGGAGCTACAAGATGAGATTTGGGTGGGGACACAGAGCCAAACCATATCAGGATATATGTAAGTCTTTAAGAGAATTACATGGCTTTCAGCAGCAGTAATATTTGTCCTTGTCCATCTCTAATGGGTTCACTTAATAAAGAAGAATATTGGATCATAAACCCACAAACTTTCTCAATGTGATTTGAAGAAATTTCTTGTGGGGGGTGGAGCCAAGATGGCCGAATACGAACAGCTCCAGTCTACAGCTCCCAGCATGAGTGACGCAGAAGATGGGTGATTTCTCCATTTCCAACTGAGGTATCAAGTTCATCTCACTGGGGAGTGTCGGACAGTGGGTGAAGGACAGTGGGTGAAGGACAGTGGGTGAAGGAAGAACTAAACATGGAAAGGAACAACCGGTACCAGCCACTGCAAAAACATGCCAAATTGTAAAGACCATCGAGGCTAGAAAGAAACTGCATCAACTAACGAGCAAAATAACCAGCTAACATCATAATGACAGGATCAAATTCACACATAACAATATTAACCTTAAATGTAAATGGGCTAAATGCTCCAATTAAAAGACACAGACTGGCAAGGTGGGTAAAGAGTCCAGACCCATCAGGGAGCTGTATTCAGGAAATCCATCTCACATGCAGAGACACACATAAGCTCAAAATAAAGGGATGGAGGAAGATCTACCAAGCAAATGGAAAACAAAAAAAGTCAGGGGTGGCAATCCTAGTCTCTGATAAAACAGACTTTAAAACAACAAAGATCAAAAGAGACAAAGAAGGCCATTACATAATGGTAAAGGGATCAATTCAACAAGAAGAGCTAACTATCCTAAATATATATGCACCCAATACAGGAGCACCCAGATTCATAAAGCAAGTCCTTAGAGACCTACAAAGAGACTTAGACTCCCACACAATAACAATGGGAGACTTTAACACCCCACTGTCAACATTAGACAGATCAACGAGACAGAAAGTTAACAAGCATATCCAGGAATTGAACTCAGCTTTGCACCAAGTGGACCTAATAGACATCTACAGAACTCTCCACCCCAAATCAACAGAATATACATTCTTTTTAGCACCACACCACTCCTACTCCAAAACTGACCACATAGTGGGAATAAAGCACTCCTCAGCAAATGTAAAGGAACAGAAATTATAACAAACTGTCTCTCAGACCACAGTGCAATCAAATGAGAACTGAGCATCAAGAAACTCACTCAAAACCGATCAACTACATGGAAACTGAACAACCTGCTCCTGAATGACTACTGGGTACATAACGAAATGAAGGCAGAAATAAAGATGTTCTTTGAAACCAACGAGAACAAAGACATAATATACCAGAATCTCTGGGACACATTCAAAGCAGTGTGTAGAGGGAAATTTATAGTACTAAATGCCCACAAGAGAAAGCAGGAAAGATCTAAAATTGACATCCTAACATCACAACTAGAGAAGCAAGAGCAAACACATTCAAAAGCTAGCAGAAGGCAAGAAATAATCAGAGCAGAACTGAAGGAGATAGAGACACAAAATCCCTTCAAAAAATCAATGAAATCAGGAGCTGGTTTTTTGAAAAGATCAACAAAATTGATAGGCCGCTACCAAGACTAATAAAGAAGAAAAGAGAGAAGAATCCAATAGATGCAATAAAAAATGATAAAGAGGATATCACCACCAATTCCACAGAAATACAAACTACCATCAGAGAATACTATAAACACCTCTACGCAAATAAACTAGAAAATCTAGAAGAAATGGATAAATTCCTCGACACATACACCCTCCCAAGACTAAACGAGGAAGAAGTTGAATCTCTGAATAGACCAATAACAGGCTCTGAAATTGAGGCAACAATTAATAGCTTACCAACCAAAAACAGTCCAGGACCAGACGGATTCACAGCCAAATTCTACCAGAGGTACAAGGAGGAGCTGGTACCATTCCTTCTGAAACTATTCCAATCAACAGAAAAAGAGGGAATCATCCCTAACTCGTTTTATGAGGCTGGCATCATTCTGATACCAAAGCCTGGCAGAGACACAACAAAAAAAGAGAATTTTAGACCAATATCCCTGATGAAAATCGATGCAAAAATCCTCAATAAAATACTGGCAAACCGAATCCAGCAGCACATCAAAAAGCTTATTCACCATGATCAAGTTCACTTCATCCCTGGGATGCAAGTCTGGTTCAACATACGCAAATCAATAAGCATAATCCAGCATATTAACAGAACCAATGACAAAAACCACATGATTATCTCAATAGACGCAGAAAAGGCCTTCGACAAAATTCAACAACCTTCATGCTAGAAACTCTCAATAAATTAGGTATTGATGGGACGTATCTCAAAATAATAAGAGCTATCTATCACAAACCCACAGCCAATATCATACTGAATGGGCAAAAACTGGAAGCATTCCCTTTGAAAACTGGCACAAGACAGGGATGCCCTCTCTCACCACTCCTATTCAACATAGTGTTGGAAGTTCTGGCCAGGGCAATCAGGCAGGAGGAGGAAATAAAGGGTATTCAATTAGGAAAAGAGGAAGTCAAACTGTCCCTGTTTGCAGATGACGTGATTGTATATCTAGAAAACCCCACTGTCTCAGCCCAAAATCTCCTTAAGCTGATAAGCAACTTCAGCAAAGTCTCAGGATACAAAATCAATGTGCAAATATCACAAGCATTCTTATACACCAATAATAGACAAACAGAGAGCCAAATCATGAGTGAACTCCCATTCACAATTGCTTCAAAGAGAATAAAATACCTAGGAATCCAACTTACAAGCGATGTGAAGGACCTCTTCAAGGAGAACTACAAACCACTGCTCAAGGAAATAAAAGAGGACACAAACAAATGGAAGAACATTCCATGCTCATGAGTAGGAAGAATCAATATCGTGAAAATGGCCATACTGCCCAAGGTAATTTATAGATTCAGTGCCATCCGCATCAAGTTACCAATGACTTTCTTCACAGAATTGGAAAAAACTACTTTAAAGTTCATATGGAACAAAAAAAGAGCCCACATCTCCAAGTCAATCCTAAGCCAAAAGAACAAAGCTGGAGGCATCACACTACCTGACTTCAAACTATACTACAAGGCTACAGTAACCAAAACAGCATGGTACTGGTACCAAAACAGAGATATAGATCAATGGAACAGAACAGAACAGAGCCCTCAGAAATAACGCCACATATCTACAACTATCTGATGTTTGACCAACCTGACAAAAACAAGAAATGGGGAAAGGATTCCCTATTTAATAAATGGTGCTGGGAAAACTGGCTAGCCATATGTAGAAAGCTGAAACTGGATCCCTTCCTTACACCTTATACAAAAATTAATTCAAGATGGATTAAAGACTTAAATCTTAGACCTAAAACCAGGAAAACCCTAGAAAAAAACCTAGGCAATACCATTCAGGACATAGGCATGGGCAAGGACTTCATGTCTAAAACACCAAAAGCAATGGCAACAAAAGCCAAAATTGACAAATGGGATCTAATTAAACTCAAGAGCTTCTGCACAGCAAAAGAAACTACCATCAGAGTGAACAGGCAACCTACAGAATGGGAGAAAATGTTTGCAACCTACTCATCTGACAAAGGGCTAATATCCAGAATCTACAATGAACTCAAACAAATTTACAAGAAAAAAAAAAAAACCCCATCAAAAAGTGGGTGAAAGATGAACAGACACTTCTCAAAAGAAGACATTTATGCAGCCAAAACACACATGAAAAAATGCTCATCATCACTGGCCATCAGAGAAATGCAAATCAAAACCACAATGAGATACCATCTCACACCCATTAGAATGGCGATCATTAAAAAGTCAGGAAACAACAGATGCTGGAGAGGATGTGGAGAAACAGCAACACTTTTACACTGTTGAGGGGACTGTAAACTAGTTCAACCATCGTGGAAGACAGTGTGGCTATTCCTCAGGGATCTAGAATTAGAAATACCATTTGACCCAGCCATCCCATTACTGGGTATATACCCAAAGGATTATAAATCATGCTGCTATAAAGACACATGCACAGGTATGTTTATTGTGGCACTATGCACAATAGCAAAGACTTGGAACCTATCCTAAATGTCCAACAATGATAGACTGGATTAAGAAAATGTGGCACATATACACCATGGAATACTATGCAGCCGTAAAAAATGATGAGTTCATGTCCTTTGTAGGGACATGGATGAAGCTGGAAACCATCATTCTCAGCAAATTATCGCAAGGACAAAAAACCAAACACCACATGTTCTTACTCATAGGTGGGAATTGAACAATGAGAACACTTGGACACAGGAAGGGGAACATCACACACCGGGGCCTGTTGTGGGGTGGGGGGAGGGGGAGGGATAGCATTAGGATATATACCAAATGTTAAACGACGAGTTAATGGGTGCAGCACACCAACATGGCACATGTATACATATGTAACAAACCTGCACGTTGTGGACATATACCCTAAAACTTAATGTATAATTAAAAAAAAAAAAAAAAAAGAATCCCAAAGTGCTGAAGCTCCTCGTCCAGCACAAAAGAAGAATGTCATGGGTGTTCATGACAACACTGTTTATAAATATAATAAAAGCAAATAATTATTCAGTGTATATTTTAAAAAAAGAAATTTCTTCCTTCCTTCTTCCTTTCCTTTCCTTTTTGTTTTCTTTTCTTCTTTCCTTTCCTTCCTACATTTCTTCATTCCTTTATTTATTTATTTGAGATAGGGTCTAACTCTGTCAGCCAGGCTGGAGTGCAGCAGGATGATCGTATCTTACTGCAACCTCAAATTCCTTGACTCAAGAGATCCTCCCGCATCAGCTTCCCAAGTAGTTGGGACTACAGATGTGGGACTACAGCTGTGCCACCATGCTCAGGTAATTTTTTTTCTTTGTGTGTGTGTGTGTGTGTGTGTGTGTGTGTGTGTGTGTGTGTGTGTGTGTGTGTATAGACGGGGTCTCACTATTTTGCCCAGACTGGTCTTAAACTCCTAGCTTCAAGTGATCCTCCTGTGTCAGACTCCCAAAGTTCTGGGATTATAGTCATGAACTAGTACGTCGACCTGAACTCACAATATTTATTACTGCTAATGTTAACATAGGTTTAATTATTTTATTGTCCTAATTTACACATACAAAATTTCTACCATTTGCTTTATAAGCTTCCTTGACTATTCCTTAATTTTGACATGAGCATCTTTCTATATCAAAATTTTATCACAACTTGCTGTCCCCACAGATGTTACCTGATTCTTTTCTGATTAAATTTTCTATTATGTGTAAATACATGGAAATTTTAACAGATTACTAAAATCTTTTAGCAATAATCAGTTAAATTCTAAAGTTTTCTGATAAAAAAGCAATAACAATATAAATGGAAGGCAGCCTTTTTTGTGATAACCTCAGCCACTATAAATACATTATATGCATATAGACATACGGGTTATTTTCATTATTTGGTTCCACATTATTTAGGACCAAAATATGATTCTGGCAATTAGCTGTGAAAATACAGAGTAACAAAAGACAGGTGAGTTAGTTTAAACATTAATAAAATTCTAAGAGCTTATTTTTAAACTAAATCTCTAATAAAAGCTCATTTCTTACTCATTTGCCCCTTTTTATTAAAAAAATATATACTGTTGGACAAAATATACTACCATTTGTGGTTCCAGATGAGGTCGATTTTAGTAAAATCATGTTTTTATTGTACCCTTAAAACTAAATGTATCTGTTACTAATATGCTCAAAGTTACATACGTATTCAGATTTAGAAGATAAAGAAATCCTCAAATAACAGTGCCCCTGAACAAGCTATTTCCTCTCTGAGCATCTGTTTCCTTATCTGCAAAATGACAATAATATTTACCTTACCATGAGAATGAAATAATATTACCTAACTGAGTTGTGAAACAACACAAGTTATTTGGGAGAAGGAAGCAGGCACTAGGAAAGAAGTTAACTGAGGGAGGTACTAATTTGAGTGAATTTGTAAAATCTGAATCAGAAGCATACGAAATATGTTTCCCTCATACCATAGCTAATGAAAAAGCAGCATTCTGATTTTGACAGACCTTTAAAATCTCAAGGCTGGCATAACAATCGCTCAAGGTTCAATGTATATCTTTTATATAGGAAGGTGAATAATAATAATCTGAAGTACTAATATCCTTGTCTTCACAGATAACCCTCGGCAGCCAAATACATGATCTTCAGTGGTTTGCTATTAACAGGAAGACCATATCACCTATCATCCAAGTCCTGAAGCCTTTGGAGGATAAAAGGAAATATTTGGGGGACATATGCAGGTCTTGAAGGAGGTACTATAACATGAAGACAACAGGGCTTAATTGGCACTGTCCCAGAGGAAGTAGAGTCTGATCACATTTTTATCACCATTATAGAAAAACGGGATACTGCAATTAGCAGTGAGGTCTTCTATCAAGTACTATCTACCCAATCCTCCCTAGCACCTTATTTCCCAATCTTCTACTTCTCCCACCTTACCAATTAATTAAGCAAGCTCAGTTATCTCCAAACCCATCTCACACTTTTCCCTAACACAAGGACTCTACTATAGAAAACATATGCCTGCCATTTTCCAAACTAATTGTGCTCATTATTCACCCTACATCTTCATACAAGCAATTCATCTCTTGAAAATTCTGGTATATTCTATAAATGTTGCTGGTGTGGTTCAATAAACTATGATAGCAATAACAGATCTATAAGTCAAGTCACATGATGTCAAATTCAAAGAAAGTAGTAAGTTTTAAAACATCACAGTATGCACAGTATGCACAGAATAAGCTATTGGACCTTCCCCCTGCCCTCTATGTCTTAATGTTCATTGTTTTAATCCTCACGCTGTATGCCTCTTAATCATGCTTATAGATTGCAAGTAGCAAAAAGTGACTCTGAAGAAAATACGTGTGAAAAAAATAGTAAATGCAAAAACAGAAAAAAAATTATTAAAGGCTGTTAAAAACAACCATGAAACCAAGCACAGATTGAAATAAACTAAGCTGCTAACTTCTCAGTTGTCATAAGAATTGATTTTACACAATTTTGAATAAAACTCACATCCTGGACATATGAACAACTCCATTTACTTTATTAACTAACTTTACTTACAAATTTGAATGGTCCTCAAGAAGAAAGTACAAGTTCAGAGTAAAGAGATTTCCTACCCAGACCAAACAAACAAAAAGCCAAAGAAACTATATTAAAATTTAAGATGTTATTTGTCCCTCATTCCTTAAATAAGTATATTTCTGATAAATCACTCTAGAAGTCTCTAGAGTACCAAAGCCAATATGGAGATCTATTATAAGCAAAGAAACATTTGATAAAAAATGTGGCACTCTAGAACACCCAATATATAAGCAATAAATGGACAGCAAGATGTCCTATTATACCAGATAAATGCTTTCAATATCTACAGAATAAGAAAAGTCCCTGCAACATCTCTACATAAAATGAATTACTGCCTTAAAAAAACAATTTGTCAAGTTTCTTAATTGGCTAATAAGTTCTAAACACATGTAATCAAAACAAATACCCTAATATTTTGTCGTTCAAAAGAAAAGTACAATACTTCAAGTAGTCTATTCAGTTAAGTCCTACCTATAAATAAAGATTACATTTACCATAAAATAAAACTGTAATTAAAATTAAATAATTACACATTGAACAAAAATAACATGGATTCCATGTCAGGATGACATTTTGAACATGGACACCTAATTTCACTCCCTACTAAATTCCAACGAAAACGATAACAATAAGAGGAATTTTTTTTAATGACCTACACTCTAGAAGTGATGCGCTTTGGAAAGGGAGGTGTCCACCGGTGGCTTGATGATAAAGGAAAACTGGAAACAAGGTGCTGAAGTTCAGGGATCTACAAAAACAAGATCATAAATGATGCCTGTAGTCTCAGCTACTTGAGAGTCTGACGCAGGAGAATCACTTGACTCCCGGAGTTAGAAGGCTGCAGTAAGCTAAGATTGGAGTGAGCCACTGTACTCCAGCCTGCATGACAGAGCGAGACCCTATTTCTAATAAAATAAAAGAAAGAAACTCCACCTCACGATACTAAACAATACAGTGTCATTCAAGAAGGCTTAAAGCCATACGAAATATTCAGTCCATCCACAGTATTGTTTATTACTGCTGATCCAAGAAAATTATCAAGAACGACATAAAAAGAGAATCCAACATCCATACAAAGCAACTATAAGCAACAGAAATAATCAAAATTTTTCAAAAAATGTAAATATGTCTCACTAAAAACCATGAAATAGAGAAGACTGTAACACAACACTTGAAAATGAATCAAATATAAAGAAACAAGCAAAAAAAAAAAAATTCCAGGACAAAAATGGACAAACAACAGGGAGATATGAAATGACTATTATCTGATTTTAGGAAAAAAACCCAATTTATTTAAATTAAAAATAAAACAAGTAAATAAATTAAAATAAGTCATCTCAGAAATGAATATTAAATTACAAGGTGCTCATATAATAAGAGATATAGATGTTAATGATGAAAAGGGCCAAAAGAAAGAAAACAAAAGTAGTAGAAAATTTCAGAAAAAAGTTATAGAAAGAAGAGGCACACAATGAACATCCAACTAGTTGAGGTTCCAAAACAAAACACAAGGTAACAGATTATTACAATCATAATGCAAGAACAGTCCTGTAACTAAAGCCATCCACATGTAGAAAGGGTCCACCATGAGGAAATAAACTACCCATAATTAACCCTGAGATATATCCTGATTAAGTTACTGCTCATTAAAAATAAAGGAAAAAGAATACTCTGATTAAGTCACTAACAAAGAAAGACAAGTTGATATCAGTCTTCTCAACTGCATGATACACAGCAAAACAATGGCTTTAATTTTTCTTGAGAAGTTCAAGAGGGAAAAAAGTGTGTTGGCCATGTTACATCTCCCATTGGCCATGTACTCCAGCCAAGCTATCCTTCAAGAATCAAAGCTACAGAAAAAAAAAACAACAAAGTAATAAAAGTAGTAATTTATGTTAGACTTATATGTAAGTCAAGACCATGCAACAAATTCTAGGTAAGTCACTGAAGGTGTAATTAAAATAATATAAACTAGTCACCTAATAGAGAAGAAAATGAAATAAAATTAGTCCAAAGAAGGTAAGAAAACAGAAAAAATGAAAAAATGGATTGGACAAATAGAAAACAAAGAATAAGATGGTAGAATTAAATCCAAATATATCAGTAATTAAATATAAATGGACTAAATAATACAACTGAAAGATTGTCCAACTGAAGGCAACAATCTACAAGCAGCTTTCAAAATGAACATCTTAAGTATTAAACCAAAGAAGTGTTCAAAGTAAAGGCAGAGAAAAAAAGATCATGCATGCACTAACAAAAAGAAACATGGTGAAACCATACCAATGTCAGATAAAGTAGACTTCAAAATAAAGACTACTATTGGAGACAGTTCATGATGACAAGGGTAATCCCAAACGTGTGTACTAATCTAACAATCCTGAATTTATAAACATGTAATAAAAGAGCCTCAAAATATGTAAAGCAGAAGTTGACAAAACTTAAAGGCAGAATCTTGATTGTGGATTTGTAACGTAAATTTAGAAAGTAAAGACACAGAAGATTTGAACGCATGGTTAAATTTACCTATTAACTATACCTCAAAATTTCTTAATACTCATTCTTATCAAATGTACCTATAATATTTTCTAAAATAAAGTATATGGTGGGCCACGAAGGTAGCCTCAACACATTTCAAAGTTAGAAAGCATTCAGATTATGTTTTCTAACTATAGTGCAATTAAGGAAGAAAATAATAAACAGAAGACAACCAGAAGAATCCCCAAATGTTTGGAAATTAAGTAATATACGTTTATATATCCCATGGGAAAGAAGAAATCACAATGAGAATCTTTAAAATATGTGAATCAAATGAAAGCTAAAATATGACACATCAAAAATTTGTAGAATATAGCTAAAGCACAGCTCAGAGGAAAATTTATAGGGCCATAAATGTACATATAAGAAAAGAATAAAAGCTAAAAATAAATGATCTAAGCATCCATCTCAAAGAGAAAAAGAGCAGAAAAGTAAACTCAAAAGGTTAAAGGAAAGAAATAAAAAGAAGCAAAAAATAATGAAACAAAAGATCAAGAAAGACCAAAGTTGATTCTTTGAAAGATTAATAAGGTTGATAAACTCTTCATGGAAATGATTTTTTTTAAAAGAAATCACAAATAAAATAATCAGTATTAGAGTTAAATCACCTTTTGCCCATATGGGTTAAAAGCTATGAAAATAATCTTTCTACCATAAACAACCAGAAAAGCAGATAAAATGTATGAAACAACTGATTCAGATACTATGCAATAGGCAGCCTAGGATTATGATTCCCAAAAAAGGAAATAAAGGAACCTTAGGTGTGCCTCAGTTTACTGCCTTTAGAAACTTTCCAGATGATAGAGCAGGAAGAGGGAATGTAAACAAAAGCCTGGTGGATCTGTTGAGCTAAGGAGACAGAGACAGACCTTCAGGTAGATCAAGGTGGCTAGGATTTGCAAAGCACTGTATCAAAGAGAAGGAAGTTGGATGGAAAGAGGAATACAGAAATCTGAAGTAGGATCCCCTTGATGTTCTGATGAGTTCTAATCTACAAATTAGAGGTGAAAAAGAGAGGTTCTAATCTATAAATGTAAGGTGAAATTCCATGGAACCAGGGAAATATATACTGGAAAACAGAAAAATTCCTAAATATCACACAGGGGGAGAAAGAGTTCCCACTAGCCAGAGTGGAGACACCTCACACCAAAGGCATTGCATAGAGTCAAGTATTAGCACTGGAACAAAATTAGCCAGAAAAAATGTATCCTAGACCCATCCTAACAAAGCCTAAAAATAAGCCTTGATATTGGTAAAGTATAGCTACGTGATGAGGTTATCTCACGGCTGCATGAGAGTTCATTATACTATTCTCTGCTTCAATGAATGCTTAAATTTTTCCATTCAAAGGTTAAAAAAATTATTTGAACCTTCATTTATATATCTGTTATTTGAAACTCACCATAAAAATCATAGTGGCCAGTTTTTCAGTCTAATCCATATAAGCCTATACGAAATTACCTGAAACCTTATACAAATATACCCACCAGCAACAACACTATTTTTGGGGGGGAAATATAAACATCCTGAATTTTAACTAAGACAAGTTAAGCAAACAAATATTTTTAGCTTTTATTATTTACTGATCCTCATCTGTCTTAGAGAAATCTGTTCAGATCAGCATAGGTGTCAAATGCTCTAAACTGTAAAACCAGGGTCGACTGTCCTTACCAGAGGCAGAGGCTCAAGCCTCTACTTGCTGCAGATCAAGTGTTTGTAAAGAGGGGTTGCTTGTATATTCCTAACATGTAATTCTAGTTATATTGCTCAATTGAATAATATATCTTATCAAAATGCCAGAAACATTTATTTGGACCTATAACTCATATCAAGTTTTACTATTGAGCTATGAGAATGCAAAGCTAGTAAATAAAAATCAAAACCAATCTCCCCTTTACTATAATAGTTAATGCTCTAAAATATGTATAATAATATGCTTGTTTAGTATATGTCTCATTTAGCAATGTGATAGGGCATAATACTTTCCCCTATTATTACCAAGGATCTTCTATGTGCTAAGAAGCATGCAAGCTATATTCATGTACTTTATCTCACTCAATTCTCCAGTTTCAAACAAATAGCTGTTGTAATCATCCCCTTTGGTGTTTTGGATATTTTTCTCCTGTTGGGGGACAGCTGTTTTGTTTTGTTTTTACTTTCAGAAAACTGGATTCTTAAAAGTTCAGAGGTCACAGAGCCAATGAGTGATAAAACTGAAATCTAATCTCAGGTTTGTCCACATCCTTTCAACTATGACATACTGCCAATGAGATCTGATGGCAGTATCATTTTCAAATAAAATCTATAAAACAGAAAATAAAGATTTACACAGACTCATTTCTAAAATATTATCAAAAGATTTAACCCTATCTTATTACAAGTAGATCCATTTAACTAAATATTTTGGAATTCTCATCATATCAACCTTACAAATTCCCAATCATCATCTCTGGTCTCCCCATTTTTAAGAAAAGATATTAAAGGTAGAATTGGGAAAAAGGGGAAAAAAAGCAAAAGAGAAATGCAGAAAGTCAGTGCCTCCCCTCCAAAAAAGCATATAACCCACCCACTATGCCAAAGGTTAAGTCATTTAGTCAAGTTCAAAGATCTTCAAAGACTTCTTAGATCCAGATAAGCCCATATGTTACCAAAATTCTGTGAAAAAGCTATTACTTTCCAATCTGCTTCTCATGTTTAAGATACAGAACACACAGATGCTTGGCATCACTCATCAGTCTTCCTAAATTTTCACACCAGATAATCAAGGTCCACCAATAACTTTCCTATCTAAAAATCCTAGAAATGTCTTTATTCCATCAGTGCCTGGTTCCCTTGTTAAATCTGAAAGTAACCATAAAAGACCATTCAGTTACTGTACAATAAGTGTTAATTTGCTAATTTCTTCACAGGTAATCAATTAAAATGTAAAATATTGGATAAAAGTAGTTGCACTAAATTTAACAGCTGCTCCATAAGCATAATTAGTTTCACAAGGGCCATATGTATTCTGAACAGAGACAGAGTTGAAACAAATAGACAGATTTTAAACAAGTTTGAGAAAATCTGCATTTAATTAGCAGGTGGGCACTACAACTGCATAACATTTTTATACATTTATATTTATGAAGTGACAGAAGATCTAAAGGCTTTTTAAAACGGCGTTTATTGTTTGAATGGGAACTGTTTTGCTGCATGCTAAAGTGATTTAAGTCCTTATAGCTCTGCTTTGAAAAAAAATCATAAATGGTGAAAGAAAACATGTGGAAAACTGTAAAACTAGAAAGAATTCTCGACAAAAAACAGACACACATACCATAACTAAAAGGAACTACACTTAATTAAATGTACACTACATCTGGAATATCAGCCTAATAAAATGTGAAACTATTAATTTTCATTGTTCTAAAGGAAATGAGGTCAGTGTCATTTAATAATTCCTCCAATTACATTGGGCTAACTCACTGGATTGTATGTTCTGGACACCATCTAATCTTAAAATGCTATATACTTTACATTATCCTTAAGTTAAACTTTTAAATAAAGGCATTTAAATTACAAAGGGGTAAAAGAATAAAATCAGCAAATGAAATTTTTTTAGCAGCTGGTAGCAACTAATATTATATTTAAAACTTTATGGCTTTGGATGAGGTTTTTCATGGACACTCATAAGTCTGAGTACACATTTATTAGTTCTTATTAACACCGAAATCATTACTTTAAATATAGGAGTAGAATGCATAATTTTTAAAAGCAAAATGATGCTTACAGCACCAATAATTTCATTAGTTGGCTATATTTATTATTATTAGTTTTTAAATGTATAAAAAACAATAGGGCTTTTTGAGGGCAAAATGCTTTAAGGACTCTAAGTAAAAGAGCAATAATATTTTTTGTAAAAGAAAATGACAATTTTCCAAAATAAAACTGGATAATGAAGCAAATTCCTGCATCGCCCGTCTCTGCAGTGGAGAGTTAGAGAGAAGTCCTTATTAAAGTAAGTAAACCAGTACCTTAAAAGTTAACTGTTTTCTCACCTAGCCAAATAAATAGTGTGAAGCCTCCCACTTAGGTATCAAAGACACTGCATTTCAAAATTTCCTTAAATAGTAAAGTCCATATGCACAAACAAATTTAAATTATTAAACATTAATTTTGATTCTGGTAGCTTATTTTTGGAATTTAAAAAGTATCAACATGTTTTCTAATGTGCAAAATCTAAATCTGTACATGAACATTTTTAAGTATTTATGGAATCCATGCATCAAAAAAAGATTTAAAACAAAAAATATGATTGTAAAATCAAACTCCGAAAACTATGTGCTTTGTAATCAACATTAATAAATACTTTACATTAAAAAATAAAACAAAAATACAGACCACTCTCCCTCAAAATAATTAAAAGTTTTTCATATAAAATTTGCCTTTACAGTTTATTCATACGAAATAGAAACTTACTGGGACAAAATATTAATATCTCTTAATTATAGCAAATTTTATTATTCTAAAGCTAAAAGAAAAACTTAAGATACTTGACAGCTTTATTTACTAAGAAGTATCCTTAAACATTATAAAGCTCCAAGGAACTTGCTGAATGATTTCATACAACTATGTAAAACATAACTTAAATGGACAGACCTAATAGTTTACCAATTAGATTGCTATCCGCTTGCCTTTAAATAAGACTTCCAACTCCCTTGTTTTATACTTTTCTTCCGAATCTGTGAACAAGTTCTAAATTGTTTATGTCATTATTTTAATTGCCAAAAAAGGCTTTAATGGTAATGAAAGAATCTGAAAAAGCAAGATGCCTCAGGCATGAAACATCTCAATGGTCACCATATTTTATAAATGAGAAACAGAACTCAGGTACACCCTGCATTATTGTGTATTGTACTGCACTGTGTTATATGCTTAGGTACAAGAGGAAAGAAAACTTGAAATCGAAGCATATGTTAGTATATTTCTTGATTTGGTGTGAGTGCTTTAAAAATAATTCTAGGTTTTGTTTTTTTTTTCATAAACCATATAATAGGAAGCAGAAGAGATTTTAAAGAGACAGAGTCTATGTCTTTAAGGTTTTGTTCCATGAGGCAAGAAGAAACAAAGGCAAGCTAGTAATGAATAAGAACATCGTAGTTAACTGAAAAATCAAAAATTATACTTTTTCTTAGTTTTCTCCATGGATCTTTATCCTGCATGCTTCCAGCATGATTTAATAAACATATTCGTAAATTCAAGTTCAAGATTCAGTATAAATAATTGATTTTATACTATTGGAAACAACACAAAGAAGAAAGTAAACTTAAAAGTGAAACCCCACCCCAGTAGCACCTAGCATGTATGGATTTTTATCAACAATAAGACCAAACAGCAATCTTTTTTATCTTTTTAGAGATGGTATCACTTTGACACCCAATCTGAAATGCAGTGCCATGATCACTGCAGCTTCAAACTACAGGGCTCAAGCAATCCTCCCCCATCAGCCCCCTGAGTAGCCAGGACTACAGGTGCATGCCACCATGCCCAACCAATTTTTTTATTTTTGGAGAGATGGGGGTCTCACTATGCTGCCTATGTTAGTCTTGAACTCCTGGTCTCAAGCATTTCTCCTTCCTCAGCCTCCCAAAGTGCTGGGATTACAGGCATGAGCCACCAAACTCAGCTGTAAAGGAATCTTTAGGCTCATATTCAAACTTAGAAATTATTGTTTTTTTATTTTTATAACTCCTTTTTTTAGAGGTCCTTTCTAAAAATTGGTTTCAATATATAATCATGTCTATTTCCAGCTGATATTTTACTTTTTAAGCAAAAAATCTTAACTAAATCAATTTTACAATGAATAACATAAATTCACTAGAAGATCAATCTACACAAACAATACAAAGGCATTTCTTTTTTTAAACACTCATTTCCATTTTTACTACTGACTAAAAGAAAAAGAGGTTATTTAAAAAAAAACTTTAAAGTGTCATTTTAGTTGAACTTAGCATTGAAAAAAATAATTAAATTAAAATTCAATCTATTATCTTAAAAATAATAAAAACCATTGTATTTTATTGAAAAATATTTTAAAATCCTCAAACTATCACCTGGAGTTTTCCTTATGGATAATTTAAATAGAAGGTAAGTTTATTTTCTTACCTTTATCTGGACCAATAACATTAATAACTTATTTATCTTTATCTGCATTACTTACAGATTTGTGGAAAGAATTAGAAAGGGGAAGGGAAATATTCGAAGGAGTGACAATTGGCAAATTCATACAGAAAGAAAATACAGAATAAAATTTAAAATTATATATTGGAAAAAATAAAATAAAATTAGACCTTAGAAATTATCAAATCAGAATAGTTTGGGGCCAGATAGTACTTTATAGCATTACTATACAGCTCAGTACCATATCATAATTATATTCATAAAGGTCCCAAGTAATTAGCAAAAACAATACAACTGGAATTAAACTTCCTTTTAAAAAAACTGCTACACATGAGAAATAAAAGTTGGAATCTACCCTTGAGGGAAGAATAGTATTTAAAACGTATCAGAACAAAGGAATACTAATTATTTTATTTGAACCATTCTTTCCTTCTTTCCTTAAACACAGAGCACTCAGTCTGGGCAAAAAAGGCTTAAAAGAAAAAAGATTTCAACACAAACTCTCAAAGTATTTTCCAGTAACACTTGGCCTACAGCATTAACTCTGAGAGTTTAAGGAAACCTAAGGCTGCCCTAAGTACTATGTTTGGGCCTGAGTAAGACAAAGAGCCCAGAACACCAAGAACTAAAAAAATTCCTAAGACATAGGATATCTTGAAATCCTTGAAAGTTCTACCAGGCCAGTGAATTACGAAGGGATTTAAAGTAAAATTTATAATCTGGGGCCCACTCATAAGCCAATTAGGGAGTTTCTCTATCACCTAAGAAAAAGTATTTGTAAAATCAGCTTGTTCATTAAATGTCACTTACATGTTTCACATTATGAATTTAATAAATGATTTGTAATTAACTTGAAAAATTTAGAAGACAGAAACACATCAGACATCTTCCTGACGTTTGGCCTTTGCACAGGCTCTTCCTATCATCTTAACACACTTCCCCAGACATCTAAGATTCCCTCACCTCCTTCATATCTTTGCCTAAATGTCTTCTTTTCATTATGAACTTAATGAACTGTTCCATCCTGTTAAACACTGAAACCTGCCCTCTCTCCCAACCTCCCGAACTCCCAATGCTCCATAACTTGTTCTATATTTCTTTTTCCCATTGTACTAGACCCAACATACTATAAAATTTATTTATTATATTTGTTGTTCATTGACTATCCTCCTTGTTAGAATGTAAGCTCTGCAAGGGCAGTTTCTTTTACTAATAATATTCCAGGTGCCTAGAATCGTGCCTTCACAAAAAAAGGCACTCAAATATTTGTTAAGAATGAATAAACAAACAAATTCATGTACTACTTTTTCAATTCCTGTCTTCTAAAATCTGCATAATTATTTAATATTTTTCTTAATAAACTCACTTAAATATTTATCTGATTTGTTTTACATGAACCTAAATTATCCCAATATTAGAAACTAATGTCATTTTCTCCTCTTCCCAACAAAATAGAATACCTACAACTAACAGATAAGTTACAATAACACTATAAGGTATTTTTGTTAAAATTTACATTGCTTTGTATTTCTCAAACTATGATGATAACATCTAAGAAATCTCATAAAGCAAATTTGTATAAAATGAACTATTTTTATCACTAATTTTCCAACAAAAAGCATACACATATTCTGAATTTTATGCAAAGGGAATGAGAAAGTAATCTAGTCCACAAAGGGTCATAATTTGAAGGATTTTCTTAACTCTGGGATAAATGCCATCACACCCTCCCAAATACAGACACTTTCCCAGGTGATAGATATTTCTCTTATGTGTCCAGAACTCCACATCTAAGCCAAGTCTATATTATGAACATCCAAAAAGGATCCTTAGCATGCCACATTTGCCAAATTCATTCTGTTCCCTTGTCCTCAGAGCCCTAATTAACATCTAGTTGCTAGCACAGTTCAAGAAAAGGATTTCATAAATTTTCAGGAACAGAAATAGTTTTGCTGATCATCTAGTTCAATGATTCTCATCCCTAGCCATGCATCAGTTACCTGGGGAGCTTTTAAAAACGTACATAGGGCCAGGGGCGGTGGCTCACGCCTGTAATCCCAGCACTTTGGGAGGCCAAGGTGGGCGGATCACAAGGTCAGTAGTTTGAGATCAGCCTGGCCAACACAGTGAAACTCCGTCTCTACTAAAAATACAAAAAATTAGCCGGGCGTGGTGGTGGGCGCCTGAAATCCCAGCTACTCGGGAGACTAAAGCAGGAGAATTGCTTGAACCTGGGAGGCGGAGGTTGCAGTAAGCCGAGATTGCGCCATTGCACTCCAGCCCGGGTGACAGCGCGAGACGCCATCTCAAAAAAAAAAAAAAAAAAAAAGCATATAATCCCTTCAAATTATGACTCTTTGTGGACTCTTTAAGCACAGTGGCCCACACCTGTAATCCCAGCACTTTGGGGGGCCGAGGCAGGCGAATCACTTGAGTCCAGGAGTTGAGAGACCAGCCTGGACGACATGGCGAAACCCCACCTCTTTGAAAAATGCAAAAATTGGCTGAACGTGGTCTAGAGGCACATCTGTAGCCCCAGCTACTCGGGAGAGTGAGGTTGGAGGATCACCTGAGCCTGGGGAGAAAGAGGCTACAGTGAGCCATGATTGTGACTCTTAGCCTGGGTGACAGAATGAGACTGTGCCTCAAAGAAACAAAAAATTACACACACACAGACACATAAACACACACACACACACACACACACACACACACACAGCAAAAAAAAAAAAAAAGAACCTCGACCTAAACCTCATACTTTATACGATAATTAAATAAAAATGAATCACACACTTCAAGATAAAATAAAAAACCATAAAAGTTCTAGAAAGAAAACATATGAGAAACAATTCTTGGATTTGACACCAAAAGCATAGATCTGATACCATAAAAGGAAGAACTGATAAAACTAGACTTCACCAAAATTTAAAACTTTTGCTCTGTAAAAGACTCTGTGAAGAGGATGAAAAGACAAGCTAAAGACTAGGAGAAAATACGTTTTAAGTAAAGAACTCTCAAAACTCAATAGTAAAAAACAACAACAACAAAAAAACTATTCAATTAGAAAAAAAGGACAAAACAAGTTAACATATTTCACCAAAGAGGATATACAGATAGCAAATAAGTACATGAAAAGTTGTTCAGCATCATTAACCATTAGAGAAATGCAAATTAAAATTACAATGAGATATCATTATTCAACTATCAGGTCAGCTAACATTAAAACAGCAATGTCAAATATTGGTGGACACAGAGAAACTGGACAGCTCATATGGTGCTACTGGGAATTTAAAACAATACAGCAAATCTGGAAAATAGTTTGGCACTTTATTACAAAATGAAACATGTAACTACTATGACTTAGCAAGAGTACACTTGGGCATTTATTCCAAAGAAATGAAAATAATATGTTCACACAAAAACCTATACATGCATTATCATAGTAACTTTTCTTATAACAGTGAAAACTGAAAAAAAACTTTCAATGGATAATAGTTAAACAAACTGAGGTACATCCATACCGTGAGATACTACTTAGCAATAAGAAGAACAAGTTACTGATAAACACAACAACATAGATAAATCTCCAGAGGGTTATGGTGAGTGAAAAAAGCCAATCTCAAAGGTTACATACTATACAATTCCATTTACAAAACGTTCTTAAATGACAAAAATTATGAAAAAGAACAGATTACTGGTTGCCTAATCTTTTCTTTCAAAGGGGGTCTAAAGGCAAAAGAAAAGTGAGTTTGCCAAAAGAGGGCAATATGAGAGATTCCTGGGGTAATACTCTCTATCTTAGCTGTATCAATGTCAACATTCTGGTTGTGATACCATACTACCGTTTTGCAAAATATTATCATCAGGGAAACAGGACAAAGAGTGTATAGGATCTCTCCGTATTATTTCATCTACCTGCATGTGAATCCACAACTATCCCAAAATAAAGTTAAAAATATCCAAATACATTATTCTCAAGGTACTAGCCAATGCAACTAGACAAGATAAAACAATAAGATGCATAAGAAATGGAAATAAAACAATTTTTGTTTGCAGATAGTACACTTAGAAAATCCCAGAGGGGGAAAAATTGATAACATTGACCCAAACCATAAAAGAATTCAGCAAGCTTAGCAAAATATAAAATTAATATATAAAAATCAATAGCATCTATCTGCACAAATAACCAGTAAGTAAATATAAAAAATGACAAAATCCCATTTGCAACGACAATTTAAAAATAAAACGTTTAGGAATAAACAAAAAAAAGGTCAAAACCTAATTTTATAGAAATACTGTAAAACACCCCTGAACCAAACAGAAGCAAACTGGAACAAACAGAAAGACACTCCTTCTCATTGGTTAGCCGTTCTCAACTTCATCAAGGTACCAGGTTTCAATTCACAAATTTAATGTAATCCCAAAAAAAATTCCAATGATCATGTCTACAGAGCTAGAAAAGTTCAACTTAGAATTCATATAGAAAAATAAACATCCAAGAATAGCCAGAAAAACAGTGGAAAGCAAAGAATTCTCAAGAGCAAAAATTAATGATTAGAAAATTAACAAGAGAAAATAAACAGTTTTTTGGTCAATAAGCCCAAAAGTTGGTATATCGAAAAGAATTTAAAAATTGATAAATCCCTAACGAGATTAATCGGGAAAAATAGGAGACTAAAATACCTTTAACTGGGGCCAGGAGCAGTGGCTCATGCCTGTAATCCCAGCACTTTGGGAGGCTGAAGATGGCAGATCACTTGAGGTCAGAGATTGAGACCAGTCTGGCCAACATGGTGAAACCCCATCTGTACCAAAAAATACAAAAATTAGCTGGGCGTGGTGGCATGCACCTGTAGTCCCAGCTACTCGGGAGGCGGAGGTGGGACAATAGATTGAACCTGGGAGGCGCAAGTTGCAGTGAGCTGAGATCATGAGATCATGAGATCCTGCCACAGCACTCCAGTCTGGGCAACAGAGTGAGAGCTTGTCTTAAAACAAAAAACAAACAAAAAAAAAAACAAAACAACAGGAATGAAAACAGAAGATTCAAATAATTATTAAAAGACAACAGTCTACAGATAACAAAAAGAAGGTGCTAAAAACAATATCCTGCTAATAAATTTGAAAAAGTGAATTGACAAACTCCTATCAGACACACATAAAAATAGAAAATTTTGTGTCAATTCTCTCCATACTAATCTGTAGAGTCAATGAAATCCCGACAAAATCACATTTTTTGCTTTTAGAAACAGTCAAGATGATTCTAAAAAGTATATTGATATTAAATATTGATATAAAGTTATATTGCAAATGGCCAATGTTTGCCAACATATTTTTTTTTAAACTTTAAGTTCTAGGGTACATGTGCAGAGTGCAGGTTTGTTACACAGGCATACATGTGCCATGGTGGTTTTCTGCACCCATCAACTCGTCATTTACATTAGGTATTTCTCCTAATGCTATCCCTCTCCCAGCCCCCCACACCCTGACAGGCCCTGGTGTGTGATGTTCCCCCGCCCCCGTGTCCAAGTGTTCTCATTGTTCAATTCCAACTATGAGTGAGAATATACGGTGTTTGGTTTTCTGTCCTTGTGATAGTTTGCTAAGAATGATGGTTTCCAGCTTCTTCCATGTCCCTGCAAAGGACATGAACTCACCATTTTTTATGGCTGCATAGTATTCAATGGTGTATATGTGCCACATTTTCTTAATCCAGTCTATCACTGATGGGCATTTGGGTTGGTTCCAAGTCTTTGCTATTGTGAATAGTGCCAGAATAAACATACGTGTGCATGTGTTTTTATAGCAGCATGATTTATAATCCTTTGGGTATATACGCAGAAATGGGATTGCTGGGTCAAATGGTATTTCTAGTTCTAGATTCTTGAGGAATCACCACACTGACTTCCACAATGATTGAACTAATTTGCACTCCTACCAACAATGTAAAAGTGTTCCTATTTCTCCACATCCTCTCCAGCATTTGTTGTTTCCTGACTTTTTAATGATGGACATTCTAACTGGTGTGAGATGGCATCTCATTGTGGTTTTGCTTTGTATTTCTCTGATGACCAGTAATGATGAGCATTTTTTCATGTGTCTGTTGGCTGCATAAATGTCTTCTTTTGAGAAGTGTCTGTTCATATCATTTGCCCACTTTTGGATGGGGTTGTTTTTTTCTTGTAAATTTGTTTAAGTTCTTTGTAGATTCTGGATATTAGCCCTTTGTCAGATGGGTAGATTGCAAAAATTTTCTCCCATTCTGTAGGTTGCCTGTTCACTCTAATGGTAGTTTCTTTTGCCGTGCAGAAGCTCTTGAGTTTAATTAGATCCCATTTGTCAATTTTGGCTTTGTTGCCATTGCTTTTGGTGTTTTAGTCGTGAAGTCTTTGCCCATGCCTATATCCTGAATGGTATTGCCTAGGTTTTCTTCTAGGGTTTTTATGGTTTTAGGTCTAAGATTTAAGTCTTTAATCCATCTTGAATTAATTTTTGTATAAGGTGTAAGGAAGGGATCCAGTTTCAGCTTTCTACATATGGCTAGCCAGTTTTCCCAGTACCATTTATTAAACAGGGAATCCTTTCCCCTTGTATTTGTCAGGCTTGTCAATGATCAGATGGTTGTAGATGTGTGGTGTTATTTCTGAGGCCTCTGTTCTGTTCCATTGATCTATATCTCTGTTTTGGTACCAGTACCATGCTTTTTGGTTACTGTAGCCTTGTAGTATAGTTTGAAGTCAGGTAGCGTGATGCCTCCAGCTTTATTCTTTTTGCTTATGATAGTCTTGGCAATGTGGACTCTTCTGTAGTTCCATATGGACTTTAAAGTAGTTTTTTCCAGTTCTGTGAAGAAAGTCATTGGTAGCTTGATGGGGATGGCATTGAATATACAAATTACCTTGGGCAGTATGGCCATTTTCACGATATTGATTCCTCCTATCCATTAGCATGGAATGTTCTTCCATTTATTTGTGTCCTCTTTTATTTCATTGAGCAGTGGTTTGTAATTCTCCTTGAAGAGGTCCTTCACATCCCTTGTAAGTTGGATTCCTAGGTATTTTATTCTCTTTGTAGCAATAGTGAATGGACATTCACTCATGATTTGGCTCTCTGTTTGTCTGTTATCGGTGTAGAGAAGAGCTTAAATGACCTGATCAAGCTGAAAACCATGGCACGAGAACCTCATGATGCATGCACAAGCTTCAATAGCTGATTCAATAAAGTAGAAGAAAGGGTATCAGTGAAGGGTATCAGTGACTGAAGATCAAATTAATGAAATAAAGCGAGAAGACAAGTTTAGAGAAAAAAGAGTGAAAAGAAATGAACAAAGCCTCCAAAAAAATATGGCACTATGTAAAAAGACCAAATCTACGTTTGATTGGTGTGCCAACATATTCTTACAAAAAAGAACTGGATAGAAGAATTTCCCTTATATGAGACTTAATTTAAGCAACACTAATTAAGTAGGGCAACGTGGAATTGGTGTAAGGATAAACACATCAATGAAAGACAACAGAGAATCCATATGAACCAACCATATATGGGCACTTGATTTAGGACAATGATAGCCCTAGAGAACAGTGAAAAAAAGGAAGGTCTTTTCAATAAGTAGTAATGGGTCAACTGGATGAACATCAAAAAAAAAGATCATACTATACACACCACACATGAAAATAAATACCAGATTTAAGTATTAAAGATACAATGATGGAGTTTCTAAGAGATTTTCTTCAAGATCTTGGAAGAGACTGCAATTGATTTTAACAAACACAAAAAGTACTAACCACAAAGGAAAGGCTGCTACATTAAAATTAAGAAGTCTTATGCATTAAGTGACACCATCATTAGAGTAAAAAGGTAAGCCACAGAATGGAAGAAGATATTTGAAATAATATCAACAAAGGGTTTATAACCAGAATATATGAAAAAAAAACCCTTAAAAACTGCCACAAATCATTAAGTAACCAATTGCCTAATATAAAAATAGATGAGACTAAACAAGCATTTCATAAAAGAGATTATCCACATGGCCAACTAAAACATGAAAATTTGCTCAGCTTCATTAATCACCAGGGGAATAAAATTAAAACCCAAAGGGATAGTACTATATGCCCACCAGAATAGCTAAAGCCTAATTAATTGACAATAGCAAATGTTGGCAGGGATGTAGAGCACAGAGAACTCTCATATACCAATGGTAGGGATTTAAATGAGTATAAACAAGTTGGACATACACATATTCTATAATCTAGCAATTTCATTCCAAAGTATATACACAAAAGAAATGAATGCACACAGGCAAAGGAGACATGTAGCAAAAAGGTTTTAATACCATTCTTTGTAATACCAAAATGGATACAATCTAGATATCCATTGTTAAAAGATAAATTGTGGTATGTTTACATTATGGAATATTGTACAATGATGAATGAGAGCTACATGAAACAACATTAATAAATCTCATGAAGAAAGTTGAGCAAAATAAGCCAGACATAAATGATTACACACTAAATAAGTGCATTTATGTAAAGTTCAAAAACGCGAAAACTTCTAAATGGATTTAGAAGTCAGTATAATGTTATCTTTGGTGAACTGGGAAATAATAATGATTGTGAGGGGTATGAGCAGGGGTTCAAGGGTATTCTTAACATTCTAATTCTTGACCTCAGTAGTATTTACACAACAGTGTTAATTCTATAATACAGTAATTCATTGAGCTGAACATTTATCACTTCTACATTTTTATCCATTATTGGTTACTTGAATAAAAAGTTTTAAATAAACAAATAAACTTCATTTAGCTTACTTATTGGTTTGGGATTTGTCTCTCTAGAAAACTTTCCTACGTATTAGACTCCATTTAATTTTGAAAGCTCAACTCATTAAAAAAATAAATCAACCATTCATTAAGCACACTTATCAAATGCCAAGCATTAAGGCAGGGCTTCGAGTGGCTACAACCCCAACGTTGAGAGAAAATATATTATCTTGAATCTTTTTTTAAAAATAACTTTGTTGAGATATATTTTGCATACCATAAAATTCATCCATTTTATATGTAAAACTCAATGACTTTTTAGTAAATTTACCAAGTTGTACGACCACAACAAATCAACTTGCGAGCATTTTCTTCACCCAGAGAAAATCTCTCATATTCATATACTATTAATTCCACCCCCCACCCCAACCCTAGGCAATCACTAATCTATTTTGTCTTTATAGACTGTTTTTTCCTGAATATTTTATATAAATAGAATGGTATAGTATGTGATTTCTTGAACTTGGCTTCTTTCACTTCTCATAATTTTTCAAGTCCATTCATGTCATAGCATTCATCAGTGGTTGGTTCCTTTTAATGTTGAATAATATTACATGGTAGAGATATACCACATTTTGTTTATTCGTTCATCAGTTGATGAGCATTTGTTTCCACCTTTAGGCTATTATAAATAATGCTGCTGAGAACATTCATGTGCAAGTCTTTGTGTGGATAAATGTTTTCATACATTTCTCTTGGGTAGATGGCTAAGAGTGGAATTGCTAGTTCATACAGTAAATTTTTGTTTGACTTTCTTGGTCAATTCTTAATGTATATTTGGTGATATATACATACATAAATATGTAAAATCTGAGTAGAAAGCAAAAAATTGGAGAAGGTTTTATAGACAATAGAAGACTTGAAGTTAATCTTAACATAACAGTAAGATTTAGATCTTAATAACAATGAAGTGTGCTTTTATTAAAAATAAATATATTTCAAATTAGTGTTAAATGCAAAGCATGCACCTACTGACTTAGTTAAAAATATCAGATTCTATAGAGTTACGAAAAGTCAATAGACACTGAAAAATTGAGTTATGAGCAAATGGTCTGCCTGCTCCAGCCCCACCAATAGATGATTGTTTTATAAATATATAAATAATCCAGTCTATGTTTAAATGCATATAAAGTATATTTATATAATTATAAACAAGGTTAAACTCATCTTATATTCTCTATAAAGCCTATGATTTATATTTGATATGTGTATATGTAAATAATCATAGATATAAATCAGTGGGCAAAAATTTAATTATACAAATCAGTAACTATTATAGATAAATTAGATAGATACATATCGACTGTAAAAACTGAAACAAGGTTATCTTTTAAAAAACCAGATATCCTAAGTCAACATCAAGTTTCTTACAAAGGGGATAAAAAAGAAGTCTAGTTTCTATGCTAAGCAAATGATTAGCACAAATTCAGAAGAAAAGTTTTCACAACCAATTACTCATGCAACATTTATTTCATTACTAAATTAGGCAGAGCCTAAACTTATTTAAATTGTTTTAAGCTCACAGAGTTAAAACAATTAACAATGAATTTTTAAATAAAGACTACTAGCCGCTTCTAATATTAAAAAATAGATTAAGTAAACATCCTAAAAGACGATGACATGTGAATAGCCATGTTTAATTTTAGGAAATTTTCAAAGGGCCAAAAAAACATTCCCTGGTGAAAATGTGAAGAAACACACGCTAGCTAACCTTTTTAACCTAGAAGGGTCAACTAAATCAATTGTCAGGATAACTGCATAAGTTTGGAGGAGAGATGTGCTACTAACATATTTCTTCCTTTTAATGTTTCAACACAGTATGTTAAAGTTGTTCTTTAAAAAAGTATCTTCATAATTGCACAAAAATGAAACACTGTTTTCCTTATTCCTAACTATTCCCAGTTATGCACAAGAGGAAGTATATTAATGCATATCTGAGTAGCAAAGCAGAATACATAAATGCCAAAAAGATAAATATTTCATTTAATGGTAAAATTGTGAACAGTTAAAATAACTCTCCTTTACGTTTTTTAGCAGTTTGATTATAATATGTCTGGGCATGGTTTCCTTTCAGTTTATCCTGTTAGGGATTCACTGAGTTTCTTAAATCTAAAAATGTATAACTTTATCAAATTTAGAAAATTTTTAGCCATTACTTCTTCAAATGTTTTCTACAAAATTCTCTCTCTTTTCTTGTTCTGAAACTCTAATTACACACATATAAGAAGATATTTTATTATTGTCTCACATGTTACCGAGTTTTCCTTCACTGTTTTTAAATTCTTTTTTCCATTGTTCTTCAGATTGAATTATTTCCTTTATGTATTGTTTTTGTTGTTGTTGTTGTTGTTGTTGTTGAAGCGACACAGCCTTGCTCTGTTACCCAGGCTGGAGTGCAGTGGGATGATCATGGTTTGCTCATGCCTTGACCTTCCAGGATTCATGTCATCCTCCCACCTCAGCCTCTTGGGTAGCTAGGACTACAGGCATGCACCATGACGCCTGGCTGAATTTTTTTATTTTTGGTAGATACAGGATCTGTCTATGTGGTTCAGCCTTGTCTTGAACTGCTGGCCTCAAGCAATCCTCCTGCCTGAGCCTCCCAAAGTGCTAGGATTACAGATGTGAGCCACCACACCAGGCCATTTATCTATCTTCAGGTTTACTCCTTCCTTTGCCATCTCCAGTGTGATACTGAGCCCATTCTTTGTATTTTTGTTTAGATATTGTATTTTTCAGTGCCAAAATTTCTACTTCGTTCTTTTTTACAGGTTATATTTCTCTACTAAAAAGTTCTATCTTTCTATTCATTTCAGAAGGGTTTACCTTTACTCTGGAGGACACAGTTGTAATAGCTACTTTAAAGTCATCATCTAATAGTTCCAATATCCAGTTCATCTTGGAGTTGCCATCTGTTGATTGTCTTTTCCCTTAAATATTAGTCACATTTTCCTGCTTATTTGTATGCTAAGTACCCTTGGATTATATAGTGGACCTTTTGATTATCATGTTGTAAGACTGTGTATACTAGCAAAATGCTCTGTAGAATGTTGATTTTGTTGTTTATTTTAGCAAGCAATCAGTCCAGTTTGGTTTAGATCAAAAGTTCTACCTCACATTCTGTGGGTTGTAGTTCCAATGTCAGTTCAGTTTCCAAAGCTTTTGTTATGCTCCTTTGAATCTCTCCACTCACATGCAGTGTAAGGGTGAGTCCAGGTCTTGTGCCAGTCATACACAGAATAAGAGGACCTCTTTCTCTGGTTCTCTCTTTTCTGGGGTTACTCCTAAATTCTGGCTCCCAGGAGCAACTTTTCCCAGATCACTGGCAAAAAAGGATGGGTTTTTCTTGGAGTCTGAGCTACCTGTGCTGCCATCATGCAGTTCCACATGACTAGGGTGGTTCTTGGGGCAAAGCAGAGAAAGAAAAGAGAGAGGAAAAATGAATAAGAGCTCTACATTCCATATTTGGGGCTGCCTTCAAAGGAGGGCTGGGGAGAAAAGATGGGAAAAATGAAGAAAAAATTTAAAAAAACAATAATTGCCCCTACACACTCTGGCTTACAGGATCTCCTTTCCCCATAGTCTAGTTAGAAATATGAGGGTTTTCTCTGAGGGTGTTTGCTTCCCTTGCCCACTATGCAATTCTACAACTGGGACTACTCTGAGTCAAATCCAGGACAGCAAAGAGGAAATAAAAATGAGCAACTCAGTGCATATGAGACACTTCTTCAAGTTTTGAGTATCCTCCCCAGTCTACTTGCTATTGTTTCCAAACTGTAAAGTAGTTGCTGCTAGGATTCGGTCCAGCATTTTTAGTTGTAATTAGTGGGGAAAATGGGCTGAGTGGATTTATTCTATCTTTTCAAGCACCAAAAGTCTAAAGGACTTCACAGGTATGCTTTCTTATTTAAACCCTCACATTATTCCAGAAACATATATACTATACAATAAAAATGGTAAAAGGGAGAACAAGGAAGAGCAAAAGCAAACAGAAAAAAAAAAAAAAAAAGGCAGACCAGAAAGAGGTTAACATATAAAAGAAGACATAAGGCCCTTATATTTGCTAGAATTAAACAAAAAATCTGGCTTCAAGTTTTGCAACAGCTGCCTCAAAAGAAGCAAGGTCATAATGTTCATAGAATAAAAATAAGCCAGGTGAACAAATTAGGTACAACTAAGCCTAATCTTGAGATTTTATTTTATTATTAAACCCTCCAATAAATTTCACAGGGTAATTTCCAATAATTTCCCTAAATGCCAAGAGACAATTCCATAAAATCAATTCTAAAGAAGATCAATATAGTAAGCCCAGATATAAGACTTGGGCTTAAATAAGGGGTTGATTTTAAACTAAAAAAGAAATACGTATACTATATATCCTTAAGCATTACAGCATAAATATTCTTCTTGGCAAAGTTTTGCAAGGTTCTACATAATAGTAAGATTATATTCTCTGACAAGTACCTGGTGGGCAACTATTTTATGTGGCCACTGTAGTACAGAGACATATATCGTAACAGTCAACCCAGAGAGGGTTAGAAGTACCCTCTTATAGAAACTGAGGATCTTAATTAAAAAGACCACAGTCTGAACAGAATGAGTAACCTATCCCATTCATTAGGTGAGCCAAGAGAAGCAGATGGGGTTAGGGCCAAGATTTCTTTCAGAATGCAATTCTGAATCTTCTCACAGAGAAAAACAGGCAATCAAAACAAAAAATACGGCAGCAATAATTGTACTCTAGGAGAAGTTTAAAGAGAATATAATCTGTCAACTGAAGAATGAGGTTCATAAATTTGGAAAGTAGAAAGAGCTTTATTTCTCATAAAGGGTTTGCAGCATTCCAACAGGCTAGGAGATGTAGATTCTGGCCAGAAGCCAAAAGCAAACACTTCCAGGGTGGGAAGAATAAGATAGGGATTTATGCTGAATGCGGTAGCCAAATACACACAATCAGTAAACTATAGCAGGAGTCATTAATATTTGTGAAAGGAGAAACATGCATATGCACAATTCGGTTTCATGCCCATCCCTGGGACTCATGCTCAAAAACGGAAGGGTTAGCATAATCCTTTGAGTTTTCATCCCTCTGATGTCAAAAGGTGAAGCAGAGGACACAAAAACTCTCACTGTACATACTCTGTGGTTGGTGGTCTCTTACTGAAAGAAATACTAGTTGGTTGTTTTGTGAAAACCACAAAAGGGAAGGGCAGCATCACGCTGATACTAGGGGTGAAGGGAGTCTTTCCAAAGGGCTGGTTTCTATTTAACTCTTAGGGAAGGAAGTCTAATGGCTGTTATTATAGGGAGTGGGAACAACGAGGTGGGTTCAACCTCCCATCCGATCTTGTGAAGGCTGGCGACTCACTTTTCAAAGCTTCTCTGGGGTCCCCTTGGCCAAAAGGGGGTCTGTTCAGTTGTTTGGGGAGCTTAAAATTTCATTTTAATTTCTCAAACCAAAAGCAACCTTAGCTATATAAGAAATCCAATACAGTACCCCAAAATGGTTTTGAGCAATGTTAACTATTTGTTATATCCTCCAACATTAACTAATAAACTAGTTACTAGTTCTACAGCCAAGAAACCAAGTATCACTATTATCTAGATAATCCCTGAGGCACTTGTACCAAAAATTATAACCAAAATTGCAATAATTATAATCTTAACGAATAGTAACAAAATAAACCCTTCTCAACTATGTCCACCATCTTAATAAAATAGAATTTATAACAAAAACTTTACCAAAGTGTTTTTTAAAAAATCTATAAATAAAAAGAATGAAAATCACTGAGATGTTTTAATATGTCAAAATGAGAGTGACTAAACAAATCACATGGAAAAACCACTCTTGTTCTCCTATTGGTACATATGCTTCAATGTGACATCAGTTAATTTTTTATTGCATAATAAACTGTCTCAAAACTTTAAAGCTTAAAACAACAAACATTTATTATTTCACACAATTCTCTAGATCAACTGGAGGTTCATCCAGGCTCAGTGGGTATGACTAATTCTTGTGGTTAGCTGGATCAGCTGAGTCATTTGATGGTGGGAGAAGCTAAATGATCAAGGGCAGTAATAGTCCACAAATTCTTCCTTAAAGGGCTAGATAATAAAAATGTTAGGCTTGCAGTGGAGAGTGGGGGATGAGGTCTCCGTAGCAACTATCCAACACTGCTATTGTAGAGGGAAGCCACAGACAATAAACAAATTAGTGTAGCTGTGTTTCAATAAAATTTTATTTACAAAAACAGGCAGTAAAACAGTTAATCTGACTTTGCTAAACCCAGGTCTACGATACCCTCCCTCACTCACAAGTCTGATGGTAGGTAGACTGACAGCTTTTAGGGAACTTGGCTAGAATGTCTCGCCTTTGCTCCCTAGTTTCTTACCTTCAAAGAGGCTAACCAGAGATTCCTGACGTAGTTGTACCACAGATCCAAAAAACAGCAAGCGAAGCCAAGCCCCAATGTGCACGGCTGTCTTGGTTATGTCCATATGCTTGAAGAAACTGAAGTACACAGGAATCCTAGAGTAACATTTTCCCTCTAGTTATAACTAGCACATATTAATACATCTAATTGTTTACCAGTGTAGTTAAATATACAGATGAAAGCCAACAAAATAACATTAAAATACTGCCCCATTTCTCTAGAACACTGTCCCATTTTCTAACAACATTTTCATACTTTCTGCACAAACTTATGAAACATAAAAAGGATTTACTTGAGTGAAATATTAACATTTTGCCCATTTAAGTTTAGCAATAAGTGCCTCACAACCGCAATTCCCTAAAATAACCACCTAAAGCTAGATTTAGAAAATATACCTGGGCACAGTGGTTCACGCCTGTAATCCCAGCCCTTTGGAAGGCCAAGGCGGGTGGATCACTTGAGCCCAGGAGTTTGAGACCAGCCTAGGCAACATGGTGAAACTCTGTTTCTACAAAATACACAAAAAATAGCTCGGTGTGGTGGCATGCGTGTGCCTGTGGTCCCAGCTACTCAGGAAGCTGAGGTGGGAGAATCCCTAGAGCCTGAGAGGCAGAGGTTGCAGTGAGCCGAGATCGTACTACTGCACTCCAGCTTGGGTGACAGAGTGAGACCCCATCTCAAAAAAGAAAAGAAAAAAAGAGAGAGAGAAGAAAATATACCACCACACAAATAAAACAGACCCTAATCCAAAATCTAAAATTTAAAATCCAATTTACGGCCTCAAAGGATAAAACAATTGTGACAACTTGATCGATGTACAGAATGTATATTTCTGACTACAAAAAAAAGGGAATTCTATCCTAACCACTAAGTTGTTACTTTTCTTTTATTCTAAGCTATAAAAACAAGACTAGCATTTCCCAATAACCAAAGACAAAAAAAAATCTATTAAGATGCAATCTAAGTTTGTAGAAGTTCGGGTACTTATTGTAAACAAGCAATCTATGTATTAGTTTCACGTTTCCTCTTTCTCTTAAAATATGTGTTCAAAATATTCAAAAGGTATTAACAAAAAGCAAAAGGAAGTTCATAATTCTAGCAGAGAACAAGTTGATTGATTTGAGAGATTAAACAGTTCAATCCATTTGTTTCTAAATACTGAAACAATAGACTAAAGTCCACAGTAATTAAGTCAGTTCCTAAGAAATATGCATTGCCTGATTGACATTTAAGCCTCCAAATTCTTGAATAATGAAATTGTTAAGGGAACTAAATACACACATCTAGTTTCAATAAAGTTGGCAATACCTTAAAATATTCTGCATAAATAATTTTAACCTTAAGCATTAACATTAAGGAAATGATTAGAACCACATTTTTCATAACAAAAGGGCATAATTGACCGTTATTTTATTAGCCTACAATTTGCTTCACCTCTGTTTTCTTAAACCTCTCTAATGGCATATATATCTTGACAACCTCCCACACATGGTTATGATTACGTGTAACAAGACAACAAGCTCATTGAAAACCTTTACAGATGCTTAGCTAATGGGATGTCACATTAAATCTGATATCATATGATTAAAAAACTTTATATCAATTATATTATAAAGAATGACACACTATTTAAAATTGACATTCAAAGATTTCTAAATTATTTCGATAAAAGCACTACGTTACTAATATACTTATTTAAGAAACTTTTAAAAGTAAATGTAGACATTACCCAGCTTATCCTCGTCACACAATTTGCCTGTTATCATATGTCCTTGTGGGGATAGGTGCAAAAAATATGTATAGCTTTCAACATCTTAGATATAGATGCTTCTAACTACAAAACTCTGGTAAATGTCAGAATTGGATATGACTACTTCTTACTTCCTCTCTTAATGCTTAATGACTAATTCCTTAGAGATGTCCTTAAAAGCCCTAAAATGTTGTCCTTGAGTAGAAACTTTCACCAGCAATCAATCAGGAGCAAATTAGATGATTGTGTTGAAATGTACTACACTGTTTAAGCTAATAAATGAATGAAGAAAGGTAGTATATGGAAACATATGCCACTACACTGAAGCTGCTAAAAGGGTTTGTTGGAAGAATATTTTGTTTCCAGTGGAGCAAATATAGAATAAGAAGAGACAGTGATAAAAGAATACCAAGTCATATGGAAATCCAAATATAGTGACAGACACAATTATTTTACTAATTGCTAATGAATACAGTCAAGTGGCTTCAAAAAGCAAAACTTCGCTTGGACTACTTCAGGTTTTGACCTCTGCACAAGAAAATGCATTTAAGCTGAAGCCCACCAAAATTGATTAACGGCGCCAGCCAAGGCCAGCATGTAGTTGAAGCTTTTTCCATCTATCACATGGCCCCAAGGATAGTTAAATGAACCTTAAAATGGCTACAAACAGCTCAATGACTACACAGAGTCCTGCCAATTAGAAATAATTAGGCAGTCATTTTGGTGGTAAGTCTTTTTAAGTGCATACATAACGATGCAATGATGCTTATTAACGATCTCATATGAGCTATGCTCAAACAGCCTGAAATAATTATGCAACTATCACAAAGCCTTGCTCATCTCTGTACTTCACCTTAATGCATTTAAAAATCCACTTCATTACCTCCAGTAATTAATCCTCCATTAATTGCAGGAAAAGCTCAGTTTACCAAGCTTCATTTCTAATTATCTTATAAATAGTTATGGTTCTAATTAATGTGTTCATTAAGATGAATATCTTTCTCAAAGCCATGCTCAGAGCAAAGGTTCCGCTTATTCTCTCAAAAGCCTAACTAGCCATAAGGTGAGGCCATTTTGGTTGCATTTGCTTTTATTTTAGTATACTCAACCTCCTAATTGGCATTTAAAATCTAATTTGGAGAAACTTCAAGAAGGCTATATAGGGAGAAATAGGGACAAAAAGATATTTTCCAACTCTTTTCCAATCAATAATCTTAAAACCTTAATAGGAGAACTTTAGTGCATCTATTTTTTTTATAAATATTGACTAATACGCTTAAGTACTATATCCAAGTGAATTTAAATTCCATACAAACTTAGCTTTTGCCCCTTCTCTTCAATTAGAAAACAAGACAAGATAAAATATGCTATTAAAACAAATGCATTTAAATTTATATTCAGTTACCTAGCTAAACTGCCACTATAAAACAATTTCTCAATGTAAATTGTCAGCCATCAAAGAGAAAACTTACACATATCCTGGGATCACCAATATTTCACATCACTTTATAAGCATAGCTACCTGTGTGCTTTTTAAAAACAGAAATATAATTCTGCACCACAAAGTATACAGCACTTAAACAACAACAACAAAAAAAACACTGGCTATAATTTAAAAGCTAAAATACAATATAAAATCATTCTTTTCGTAATCATAAATATTTTTATAATCTTGTAGATGTTTAAATAAGTGTATACATAGTTTGGAAGCACAAAAAGTATTCTTAATATTTAAAAAATCAAATTTAATTTTATATGAATAACAAAAACAATTTATTTGGAAAATCAAGTAAAATCTTGTTTAAAAAAAAAAGAACAGTTATCAGTGTAATAATCCTGGCAGTTAACAATAAAGCTATAGTTCGACATATGATAGATGTCTCCTGCTTCTCTGTAATTTGCGTTTGCTCATTAATCTTCCCTCCTTGTCTTTTTCCATGTAAGATAAGCCTACAGAAGTTTCATTTATGAATTAAAACAAATATATGTGCATTCAACAGGCAAAATTCTGAGAAGAAAGTTTCTTCACAGAGAATTTATAAGTAAAATTTTGAGGATAAATTTTTCTAGAATAGACTTTTAAAATATACTTTACAGAAAACCACTGTGGCTTGTGTTCCCACATTTAAATTTCTGATTATAGAGACAGATTCAATAAAATTTGTTAGAAGTATAGATGAAGACTTATAGTAAGGGAAGATCTCATATCTTTTATAGCAACATTCATTCATTCATTCATTTATTCTTCTACGTTCTATTTACTTTTCACGGTGCTGGGAATACAGTGCTGAGTAAGACAAGCACCAGCTCTGACATAATGAAGTTGAGTCTAATCCTTTTAAAGTACAACACTCTTGCTAACATTAAAAAAAAAACATTGCTATAAAGGGTAGCAAAGGTAGAAACAGATTGATTTTGGCCATAATTATCAATTATTATAATATGGATGTGTATGATGTACTCCTTAACACCCAGAGTGTAAATGCCCTACTATATCCAAAAGATCCTTGAAAGAAAACATCTTCACCCATCCATCTTTGGAATGCTGAACCAAACACAACACAGGTACCAAGCTGTACTGTTATAACAAAAAAAGTACGTAATTCAGAGAGACATGAATATAAATAGATCTATGAGAACAGTAGTTTTGCTGTACCTATCTTCTAAATTTCAACCTCTTCAATGACACCTGACTTAGTAGCCCAGGGCAGTAATCTTCAAGTCTTGGCTTTGTAACACCCTAAAATGTCTACAGCAATTTCAAAATGGGAATCATTAAATTCTCACCACAAAACATTAACTCACTATCAGTCTTTAAAAATATTATTTCAGGCCACATGAGGTGGCTCACCCCAGTAATGCCAGCATTTTGGGAGGTGGAGGAGGCAGGAGGATCACTTGAAGCCAGGAGTTCGAGACCAGCCTGGCCAACATGGTGAAACCCCATCTCTACTAAAAATATAAAAATTAGCCAGCTATGCTGGCAGTGCCTGTAATCCCAGCTACTAGGGAGGCTGAGGCATGAGAATCACTCGAACCCATGAGATGAAGGTTACAGTGACCTGAGATCACGCCACTGTACTCCAGCCTAGGGGTGCAGGATGAGATTCCATCTCAAAAAAGAAACAAAAAATTATTTCAAGAGGAAAGGGAAAGGAGAGCAAGTGATAACAAAATAACACAATATCCAAAAGATTAGAAATTATTCTTCCTTTTTACCTGGAAGAATTAACGAATATCATTTCTGTTTCTCCTGAAGAGTTCAAATTTTAGAATACTTAACTTTTCTACTCTCTTCCTTTTTATTGCCCCACAATCCAATCTAAAGAAACAAAGTCAATGAACATCTTCAGTAATACAACAAAGCTTTCAATAATTACCTGACTAATAGCAAAACAATAACGCTGATATCAGCCCCTCAGAATATGTTCTCTTTCTGGTCAAAACAAATTTCCTCCAGGCCCTGTATCAATATTCTTATCCATATAAATGAGCTAGAAGCAATGGTTCCTTACAGGCAATAATATCTGAAAAAAGTAAGCAATGAAAAGCCTTAGATTTTAATAAACCAAGCTAATGAATTTACAGAGTTAACACTCCTCCCAATTTGATTAGGATTTAAATTGAGGTCTAAGTAAAAATGGTAATTATCCTAACTACTCCATTGAATGTTATATTAATTCTTTATCATTACAGATACTAATGACCAAAAAAAAGGAAACCATTAGATACCATTAACATGCTCTTTCCTCCCCCAGTTATTGAAAAAGATGGAAAGTATATACCAGTAGGCCCGACTAAAAAAGTATATTCTTTGAAAAGACTTCTAGAGCTCAGTACAGCATCAGTTGATGTCATTTAGTCTCCAGGTATTTAAGATATAAAAATCTAAACAGTATCTTTCACAGACATGATTTACTTAGAGTATTTTGAGAAGCCACCCAAAACATTAAACAAAAAAGAAAGCTGTTTATCAGTTGTATTTTCTTTATAAGATCCATCAAGATTTTGGCAGTTTCTATTATTCAGATAAAGTCATTTCTCCCACTCCCACCACAGGCAGAGCTCAGTAAATGGTTATTTCATTACTCCCTACCACATAGCTAAACACACAAATACATTACATTATATTTTTCTTTTCTTTGTTGAGATGGGGTCTCACTCCGTCACCCAAGCTGGAGTGCAGTGGTACAATTTGCTTCACCTCTGTTTTCTTAAACCACTTTTGATAAGAACTTTTAAAAATTTTGAGCCCCCCCTTGCCTTTTAATTGATGAGATCTTTGATTCATGAATTAATCATCTTTCAGGCATGTTTTTGTTTGTAGCCACACATTTTATTTTATGTATGTATGTATGTATTTTTGAGACATGGTCTCACTTTGTCACCCAGACTGGAGTGCAGTGGCGTGATCTCAGTTCACCATAACCTCTGCCTCCCGGGTTCAAGTGATTCTCCTGCCTCAGCCTCCCAAGTAGCTGGGATTACAGGCTTGTGCCATTACTGCCAGCTAATTTTTTCATTTTTAGTAGAGATGGAGTTTCACCATGTTGGCCAGGCTGGTCTCAAACTCCTGACCTCAAATGATCCACCTGCCTCGGCCTCCCAAAGTGCTGGGATTACAGGCGTGAGCCACCGCACCTGCCCCACACATTTAAAATTAGTATTCTTCCTTGCCCTTGACTTTGAGCTTAGACCCATGATTTGCTTTGGCCAATGAAATGTTGGCAGAAGTGACATTTAGCAGAGGACTTACATTTGCTTAGGAAGTTGGGCTTGTTTTCCTTTTGTCTAAGAAAAACCTGTTTTGAGTAGGGGCTGATCCAAGGAGGATGAAAGAGACAGGAACAGAGCTGATCTCAACACCCAACTTGGAGACAAACCCAAGGAGCCCAGCATAGATCAGAAGAGGCCCAGCTGACTCACAGATGTCTCTGTGAGCAATAAATACTTTTTGTGTGTGCCACTGAGTTTTGAAATGGTTTACTATGCAGCATTATTGTGTCAATAGCTGACTAATATAAAGACATTAGCACTAGAGGGTATTCAGGCTCTGGAACTAGTTAGTCTTCCTGCTCTGCCAAGGAGGGAAAAAATAGTAAACCTAGTGAACAACAGTGAATAAGCACAAGAACAACTGTTTGAAAGCAGAAGTAGTGTGAATTCCCAGCTCTAGCCATATAAGTAAGAGCAAATTATTTGACCTCTGTAAGTCTGTTTCTTCATCTGTTAAATGAAGGTAATATACAGACTTAGAAAGTTAAGGTGATGCTGACAATCAAATAAAGTAACCTAGGATGATAACATAATTCCACAATTCCTAGCATAGAGTAGATGCTAAAAAAAACTTTAACTTCAATTTTATTTTTCTTCTTGAAGTCAAGCTGTTTTTTTAAGAAAATTTCCAACACACCATCACAAAATGTTTACTACATGCAAATAAGTAATCCCATTTTTTTTAACTAAACTTCAAAGTAAACACCCATTAAAGTAGTTTTAGAGTAGTTATTTTTATATCAGAAAAGAGCCGTTCCCTTTCCCATGGATCTTACTAATCACTTTTCTCCTTCCTGGTATAAATCTTGAATTTTCATGACAATTTATTTTTCTATGGGAAAAACAGAATTCTGCTTGTTTAATAGGCACAATTCCCCTATCTTTTCCTTCCCACATTTCTCTATATGTATTCCACCCCTTCCTCAAAAAAGGTAGCAAATAGCTAAGACATCAATATACATTTTCCCCATTTTGGAAGAAAGGGGTAGATTCATCAAATAATACTTATAAAATCATTTGAATTATTCAGAAGATGTACTATACAAATTAAAACTTAGTAGTAGAAATTTACTTTAAAATTTTTAATAAGTGAATGGCTTGGGGCATTGAAGATTTCTTTAAAAAACAGAGCCTTCAGGAAAGGTCAGAGACACAGACACAATCATTCATCTTAAAAGACTTCAGGGGATGTTTTAATAACTACCTGTGGCAGGATCTCTCTCATATTCATTATAAAATTCCCAAGGCAGATTTTGCCTTCTCATTCATACTCACAAATAAACAAAATGGAGACCCCATCAAATGTAGTGTGAGTAGATACATTTAAACACCAGTTGTTTTTATCAGTGCATTCATTACCACAGCTTGCAATAGAGAGATAAAAGCTTCATAGGACTGAAACGATCAAACACTCACACACACGCACACACCCACACACATGGCATTAAGCAAAGATAACTGAAGCTATGTGATATTACTTTTAAATGCTTGGGCACAAACAAAATCATGACTGAAAAATGACTAGCTCGTAAGTCAAATAATGATCTCATCAGTAATTTTTTTTTAATAGACTGAGGTGAGGCTCAAAATTTTTAAAGCCCTCATCAAAAAAAGTTAAAGAACTATGGAGTGATGAAATAATCATTTAGTGAGCTCTATGTAAGCTTTTCTATTCAAAACACTCTCAAATGCAGTGGCTCTATTTCTACTCCCTCCTATCTACAAAATGTTTTTTTCATTTGAGTTCTACTACTCATCTCCCTGCAAAACACCCAAAATGCAACCTAATTGGGTTGCATAAATACAACTGATAATTGAATGTGATACTGTCATTTGTCTTCTTTATCTATGAAATGGGGATAAATCATAACTCCCACAAAGTTATGCAAACAAAGGAGCAAACAAAAATTGCATGTGAAAGCATATTTTGTAAAGTGTAAAGGGCTATACTAATAATATTCCTATAATCATCTTTTTGGTTTTCATATTCTTCTGATGACTCTTATTTCAAAAGTCCCTTTGGTGAATGGCCATCACATTCTGTTCTGGAATTCTCTAGGACACTTCCAATTTGCCTCAGTGGCTACTCCTTACTTTCACAGTTTTGCAGCACATCTCAACCACTAATCCAGAACTGGTGACTGGTTGTGAACTTTTATCCCACATGAATCCTTCCTTTGTATCACTCTAACTTAAGACAGTCAGTCTCTGAACACTAACTTCACATCCTAGAATCTCAGGCCAGGCCAGCCAAACTACACTGTTCCTTACTGGACAAGAGAGGGTCTCTGGGCAGTTACTCCTCTATACTCAACATTCTTGGTTGGGAAATAAGAACAAAAAGTAGAAAAGACAGCATCACTTGAAAGGCTTTTGAGGCTATTTTTTGTGAGGAAAAACACTATTTCTTTTTTTTTTTTTTTTTGAGACAGAGTCTCACTCTGTTGCCAAGGCTGGAGTGCAGTGGTACGATCACGGCTTACTGCAACCTCTACCTCCCAGGTTCAAGTAATTCTCTTGCCTCAGCCTCCCGAGTAGCTGGGATTACAGGCACAGGCCACCGGGCCTGGCAATTTTTGTATTTTTAGTGGAGATGGGGTTTCACCATGTTGGCCAGGCTAGTCTCAAACTCCTGACCTCAAGTGATCCACCTGCCTCAGCCTCCCAAAGTGCTGGGATTACAGGCATGAGCCACTATGCCCAGCCAACACTCCTATTTCTAAAGAGACAAAAAATACTCCAAGGCTCTGAGAAATTCTCATCCATGTTTGTTTCTCATTTCCAGAGTTTTGCTACCCCATAGTGAAGGTGGGGGAAAAGACAATTTCAGGTGGACTACTCCAAGAGAGAAAAAAATTGTGGCAGAAGAAATGCAGATAGTTCGCTGTCTTAGATAAACTTGTTAGAAATGTTTAAAATAGAATATGATTTTTAAAAATATATAATTATAATATCCCTCAGTATACATACAGTAATAGTTCCACAACCGCCAGTGCATGACCAAATCCACACATACTCAAGTCCCAGTCAGCCCTGACACATCTACATATACGAAGTCAGCCCTCCATATACTGTGTTTTCCATCCATGTTTGAAGAAAAACTGTTGTAAGTGAACTCACATAGCTCAAACCCATGCTGTTCAAGAGTCAACCGTGTTTGAAGGCACAGCTGTAGATTTATGCACCAAGTATTAGTTAACTGCTACATGGAAAGCAAAAGTAAGATTACATATAGCGCTTTATCAAGGTTTGTACATATTTCAAAACTCATTAATTGAACATACTATTCATAAATATTCTACAAATTAATATTTCTGGAAGCTTGCTTGAGCCTGTCAGAAGATAAGCTTTTGCCTTATTTTTGTGTAAATAGTAACAGTTAAAAAAAATCAGTAAAACCAAAGCGACAGTAATCCAAAAGGGACTGTCACTTGCTCTTTTTTTTTTAGACAGAGTTTTGCTATTGTTGCCCAGGGTGGGGTGCAATGGTGCGATCTCAGATCATCACAACCTCCACCTCCGGGGTTCAAGCTATTCTCCTGCCTCAGCCTCCCGAGTAGCTGGGATTACAGGCATGTGCTGCCATGCCCGGCTAATTTTGTATTTTTAGTAGACATGGGGTTTCTCCATGTTGGTCAGGCTGGTCTCAAACTCCCGACCTCAGGTGATCCGCCCGCCTTGGCCTCCCAAAGTGCTGGGATTACAGCACTTGCTCTTCATTGTTCCTCAAGTAGTGGGAAAGACAATCTACAGAGCAGTTATGACCTTGCCAGAACCTCGGGGTCTCTGAACAGAAAGATCTATTCTGATCCAATCCAGTTCTCCCTCTGATAAGACTGATCAGAAGGCAGGGATCACTCTACAAACACCAAAGACATTTAACTGTCATAATCCCAAACTCTGAATCATGATCTCAGAAGAGGGCTCGAGCCAGATATTCCTAGGTTTCTCTTCAAAAATCCTAGTTCCACTCTCTTTGCTGTGAGTCCTCGATACAGTTGTAAGACTCAGTTTCCTCATCAGGAAACAATGATTCTAAACCTATCCCACTGAATTGCTGTAAGGATTAAATAAAAAGAATACATGTTAAACATTCTCTATTAATGCCTGGCCCTTAGTACGTACTAGATTAATCATTGGCATGTATTGTTACTATTATTATTTTAATTCAATGTTAACAAAGTTTCAGTTTATCCAGTATTTCTTCACTTTTACAACTCTGCTGGATCCCTCATAAAGCTGCAACAATAACAGAGAAAAGCTAGAGACATCTAACCCTTTTTAAAAGTGCTGTTTGCTAAATAATGTACAGGCATATCTCTTTTTACTTTACTCTGCTTTACTGCCCTTTGCAGATATTGTGACTTTTACAAATTGAAGGTTTGTGGCAACTCTGAGTCAAACAAGTGTATTAGTGCCACTTTTCCAACAGCATGTGCTCACTTAGTGTCTCTGTGTTACATTTTGGTTAGTCTCACAATACTTCAAACTTTTTCATTATTATTGTATCTGTTATAGTGATCTGTGATCAGTGATTCCCAGTGTTACTACTCTAATTATTTTCAGCCGCCAAGAACTGCATCCATATAAGACACTGAACTTAAATAGATGTGTGTGTTCTGAGTGCTCCCCCAACCAACTGTTCCCATCTCTGTTTCTCTCCTATGGGCCTCCCTATTCTCTGGAACACAACGATATTGAAATTTAGGCCAGTTAATAACCCTTCAATGGCCTCTAAGTATTCAAGTGAAAAGAACAGTCATACATCTCTCACTTTAAATCAAAAGCTAGAAATGATTAAGCTTTGCAAGGAAGGCATATCAAAAGCCAAAAAAGACCAAGAGCTAGGCCTCTTGCACTGAAAAGTTAGCTAACTTGTTAATGCAAAGGAAAAGTTCTCAAAAAATATTAAAAGTACTATTCCAGTGAACACATAAATGATAAGAAAATGAAATAGCCTTATTACTGACAGCAAGAAAATCTGAGTGGGCTGAATAGAAGATCAAACCAGCCATAACATTCCCTTGAGCGAAATCCTAATCCAGAGCAAGGCCCTAATTCTCTTCAATTCTATAAAAGCTGAAAGAGGTGAGAAAGATACAAAAGAAAAGTTTGAAGCTAGCAGAGGTTAGTTCATGAGGTTTAAGAAAAGAACTCATCTCCATAACATTAAAGTACAAGGTGAAGCAGTACGTGCTGATAGAGGACCTGCAGCAAGTAATCCAGAAGATATAGCTAAGATAACTGATGAAGGTGGCTATGCTAAACAACAGATTTTCAATGCAGACAAAACAGCCTCCATAGGAAGAAGGTGTCATCTGGGTCTTATAGGTAGAGTGGAGAAGTCAATGCCTGGCTACAAAGCTTCAAAGGACAGGCAGACTCTTTTATTAGGAGTTAACCCACCTGGTGACTTTAAAAGGAAGCCAATGCTCATTTCCCATTTTGAAAATCCTAGGGCTCTTAAGAATTATGCTAAATCTACTCTGCCTGTGCTCTATAAATAAAACAACAAAGCCTGGATGATAGCATGTAAGTTTACAACATGGTTTGCTGAATGTTTTAAGCTCACTGTTGAGACCTACTGCTCAGAAAAAATAATTCCTTTAAAAATAATGGCTGGGTGTGGTGGCTCATGCCTGTAATCCTAGCACTTTGGGAGGTCAAGGTGGGCAGATTGCTTGAGCTCAGTAGTTTGAGATCAGCTTGGGCAACATGGTGAAACCCAATCTCTACAAAAAATACAAAAAAAAAAAAAATAGCTAGGCTTGGTGGTGCATTCCCGTAGTCCCGCCTACTTGAGAGGCTGAGGCGGGATCACTTCAGCCTGAGAGGTAGAGGCTGCAGGGAGCCGAGATCATGCCACTGCCCTAGAGCCTGGGTGACAAAGTGAGACCCTGTCTAAAAATATAAAATAAAATAAAATATAGTTCACTGACAATGTATCTAGTCACCCAAGAGCTCTGATGGAGATGTACAAGGAGATTAATATTGTTTCCATGTCTGCTAACACCACATTCATTCTGTAGTCCCTGAATCAAGGAGTAATTTTGACTTTCAAGTGTTACTATTTAAGAAATACATTTTGTAAGGCTATAGCTGCCATAGATAGTGACTTCTCTGATGAATCTGGGCAAAGTAAATCGAAAACCTTCTGGAAAAAATTCACCATTCTAGATGCCATTAAGAACATTCCTGATTCACAGGAGGAAGTCAAAATAGCAAAATTAACAGGAGTATGGAAGAAGTTGACTCCAAGACCCTTATGTGTGACTGTGAGGAAGAAGACTTCAGTGGAGGAAGTCACTGCAGGTGTGGTGGCAATAACAAAACAAAACAAAACAAAACAAAAAACAGAATTAGAAGTGGAGCCTGAAGATGTGACTGAATGGATTCAATTTCATGATCAAATGTGAACAAATGAAGAGTTGCTTCTTATGGATGAGCAAAAAAGTGGTTTCTTGAGATAGAATCCACTGCTGGTGAAGATGCTGTAAATACTGCTGAAATCACGGCAAAGGATTTAAATGTTACATAAACTTAGTTGATAAAGCAGCAGCAGGGTTTGAGAAGACTGACTCTAATTTTGAAAGAAGTTCTGGCCGGGCGCAGTGGCTCACGCCTGTAATCGAGCACTTTGGAAGGCAGAGGTGGGCGGATCACGAGGTCAAGAGATCGAGACCATCCTGGCCAACATGGTGAAAACCTGCCTCTACTAAAAATACAAAAATTAGCTGGGCATGGTGGCATGAGCCTGTAGTCCCAGCTACTCAGGAGGCTGAGACAGGAGAATCGCTTGAATCCGGGAGGCAGAGGTTGCAGTGAGCCGAGATCACACCACTGCACTCCAGACTAGGTGACAGAGCGAGACTCCCTCTCAAAAAAAAAAAAAAAGTTCTATGATCGGTAAAATACTAGACAACAGCATCATTTGCTACAGAGAAATCTTTCATTTAAAAAAGGGTCAATCAATGTAGCAAACTTTATTGTTGTCTTATTTTAAATTGCCACTGCCACCCCACCCTTCAGCAGCTGCCACCATGATCAGTGGGCAGCCATCAACATCAAGGCAAGACCCTCACCAGCAAAAAGATTATGATTCACCGAAGGCTCAAATGATCATTAGCATTTTTAAGCAATAAGGTATTTTTAAATTAAGGTATGGCGCTGGAGCCAAGATGGCCGAACAGGAACAGCTCCGGTCTACAGCTCCCAGTGTGAGCTACGCAGAAGATGGGTGATTTCTGCATTTCCATCTGAGGTACCGGGTTCATCTCACTAGGGAGTGCCAGACAGTGGGCGCAGGCCAGTGGGTGCGTGCACCATGCGCGAGCCGAAGCAGGGCGAGGCATTGCCTCACCTGGGAAGCGCAAGGGGTCAGGGAGTTCCCTTTCCGAGTCAAAGAAAGGGGTGACGGACGCACCTGGAAAATCGGGTCACTCCCACCCGAATATTGCGCTTTTCAGACCGGCTTAAAAAACGGCGCACCACGAGACTATATCCCACACCTGACTCAGAGGGTCCTACGCCCACGGAATCTCGCTGATTGCTAGCACAGCAGTCTGAGATCAAACTGCAAGGCGGCAGTGAGGCTGGGGGAGGGGCGCCCGCCATTGCCCAGGCTTGCTTAGGTAAACAAAGCAGCCGGGAAGCTCGAACTGGGTGGAGCCCACCACAGCTCAAGGAGGCTTGCCTGCCTCTGTAGGCTCCACCTCTGGGGGCAGGGCACAGACAAACAAAAAGACAGCAGTAACCTCTGCAGACTTAAATGTCCCTGTCTGACAGCTTTGAAGAGAGCAGTGGTTCTCCCAGCACGCAGCTGGTGATCTGAGAACGGGCAGACTGCCTCCTCAAGTGGGTCCCTGATCCCTGACCCCCGAGCAGCCTAACTGGGAGGCACCCCCCAGCAGGGGCACACTGACACCTCACACGGCAGGGTATTCCAACAGACCTGCAGCTGAGGGTCCTGTCTGTTAGAAGGAAAACTAACAAACAGAAAGGACATCCACACGGAAAACCCATCTGTACATCACCATCATCAAAGACCAAAAGTAGATAAAACCACAAAGATGGGGAAAAAACAGAACAGAAAAACTGGAAACTCTAAAACGCAGAGCACCTCTCCTCCTCCAAAGGAACACAGTCCCTCACCAGCAACGGAACAAAGCTGGATGGAGAATGATTTTGACGAGGTGAGAGAAGAAGGCTTCAGACGATCAAATTACTCTGAGCTACGGGAGGACATTCAAACCAAAGGCAAAGAAGTTGAAAACTTTGAAAAAAATTTAGACGAATGTATAACTAGAATAACCAATATAGAGAAGTGCTTAAAGGAGCTGATGGAGCTGAAAACCAAGGCTCGAGAACTACGTGAAGAATGCAGAAGCCTCAGGAGCCGATGCACTCAACTGGAAGAAAGGGTATCAGCAATGGAAGATGAAATGAATGAAATGAAGCGAGAAGGGAAGTCTAGAGAAAAAAGAATAAAAAGAAATGAGCAAAGCCTCCAAGAAATATGGGACTATGTGAAAAGACCAAATCTACGTCACATTGGTGTACCTGAAAGTGATGCGGAGAATGGAACCAACTTGGAAAACACTCTGCAGGATATTATCCAGGAGAACTTCCCCAATCTAGCAAGGCAGGCCAACGTTCAGATTCAGGAAATACAGAGACCACCACAAAGATACTCCTCGAGAAGAGCAACTCCAAGACACATAATTGTCAGATTCACCAAAGTTGAAATGAAGGAAAAAATGTTAAGGGCAGCCAGAGAGAAAGGTCGGGTTACCCTCAAAGGGAAGCCCATCAGACTAACAGCGGGTTTCTCGGCAGAAACCCTACAAGCCAGAAGAGAGTGGGGGCCAATATTCAACATTCTTAAAGAAAAGAATTTTCAACCCAGAATTTCATATCCAGCCAAACTAAGCTTCATAAGTGAAGGAGGAATAAAATACTTTACAGACAAGCAAATGCTGAGAGATTTTGTCACCACCAGGCCTGCCCTAAAAGAGCTCCTGAAGGAAGCGCTAAACATGGAAAGGAACAACCGGTACCAGCCGCTGCAAAATCATGCCAAAATGTAAAGACCATCGAGACTAGGAAGAAACTGCATCAACTAATGAGCAAAATCACCAGCTAACATCATAATGACAGGATCAAATTCACACATAACAATATTAACTTTAAATGTAAATGGACTAAATTCTCCAATTAAAAGACACAGACTGGCAAGGTGGATAAAGAGTCAAGACCCATCAGTGTGCTGTATTCAGGAGACCCATCTCACGTGCAGAGACACACATAGGCTCAAAATAAAAGGATGGAGGAAGATCCACCAAGCAAATGGAAAACAAAAAAAGGCAGGGGTTGCAATCCTAGTCTCTGACAAAACAGACTTTAAACCAACAAAGATCAAAAGAGACAAAGAAGGCCATTACATAATGGTAAAGGGATCAATTCAACAAGAGGAGCTAACTATCCTAAATATATATGCACCCAATCCAGGAGCACCCAGATTCATAAAGCAAGTCCTGAGTGACCTACAAAGAGACTTAGACTCCCACACATTAATAATGGGAGACTTTAACACCCCACTGTCAACATTAGACAGATCAACGAGACAGAAAGTCAACAAGGATACCCAGGAATTGAACTCAGCTCTGCACCAAGCGGACCTAATAGACATCTACAGAACTCTCCACCCAAAATCAACAGAATATACATTTTTTTCAGCACCACACCACACCTATTCCAAAATTGACCACATAGTTGGAAGTAAAGCTCTCCTCAGCAAATGTAAAAGAACAGAAATTATAACAAACTATCTCTCAGACCACAGTGCAATCAAACTAGAACTCAGGATTAAAAATCTCATTCAAAGCCGCTCAACTACATGGAAACTGAACAACCTGCTCCTGAATGACTACTGGGTACATAACGAAATGAAGGCAGAAATAAAGATGTTCTTTGAAACCAACGAGAACAAAGACACAACATACCAGAATCTCTGGGACACATTCAAAGCAGTGTGTAGAGGGAAATTTATAGCACTAAATGCCCACAAGAGAAAGCAGGAAAGATCCAAAATTGACACCCTAACATCACAATTAAAAGAACTAGAAAAGCAAGAGCAAACACATTCAAAAGCTAGCAGAAGGCAAGAAATAACTAAAATCAGAGCAGAACTGAAGGAAATAGAGACACAAAAAACCCTTCAAAAAATCAATGAATCCAGGAGCTGGTTTTTTGAAAGGATCAACAAAATTGATAGACCACTAGCAAGACTAATAAAGAAAAAAAGAGAGAAGAATCAAATAGACACAATAAAAAATGATAAAGGGGATATCACCACCGATCCCACAGAAATACAAACTACCATCAGAGAATACTACCAACACCTCTACGCAAATAAACTAGAAAATCTAGAAGAAATGGATACATTCCTCGACACATACACTCTCCCAAGACTAAACCAGGAAGAAGTTGAATCTCTGAATAGACCAATAACAGGAGCTGAAATTGTGGCAATAATCAATAGTTTACCAACCAAAAAGAGTCCAGGACCAGATGGATTCACAGCCGAATTCTACCAGAGGTACAAGGAGGAACTGGTACCATTCCTTCTGAAACTATTCCAATCAATAGAAAAAGAGGGAATCCTCCCTAACTCATTTTATGAGGCCAGCATCATTCAGATACCAAAGCCGGGCAGAGACATAACCAAAAAAGAGAATTTTAGACCAATATCCTTGATGAACATTGATGCAAAAATCCTCAATAAAATACTGGCAAACCGAATCCAGCAGCACATCAAAAAGCTTATCCACCATGATCAAGTGGGCTTCATCCCTGGGATGCAAGGCTGGTTCAATATACGCAAATCAATAAATGTAATCCAGCATATAAACAGAGCCAAAGACAAAAACCACATGATTATCTCAATAGATGCAGAAAAAGCCTTTGACAAAATTCAACAACCCTTCATGCTAAAAACTCTCAATAAATTAGGTATTGATGGGACGTATTTCAAAATAATAAGAGCTATCTATGACAAACCCACAGCCAATATCATACTGAATGGGCAAAAACTGGAAGCATTCCCTTTGAAAACTGGCACAAGACAGGGATGCCCTCTCTCACCGCTCCTATTCAACATAGTGTTGGAAGTTCTGGCCAGGGCAATCAGGCAGGAGAAGGAAATAAAGGGTATTCAATTAGGAAAAGAGGAAGTCAAATTGTCCCTGTTTGCAGACGACATGATTGTTTATCTAGAAAACCCCATTATCTCAGCCCAAAATCTCCTTAAGCTGATAAGCAACTTCAGCAAAGTCTCAGGATACAAAATCAATGTACAAAAATCACAAGCATTCTTATACACCAACAACAGACAAACAGAGAGCCAAATCATGAGTGAACTCCCATTCACAATTGCTTCAAAGAGAATAAAATACCTAGGAATCCAACTTACAAGGGATGTGAAGGACCTCTTCAAGGAGAACTACAAACCACTGCTCAAGGAAATAAAAGAGGATACAAACAAATGGAAGAACATTCCATGCTCATGGGTAGGAAGAATCAATATCGTGAAAATGGCCATACTGCCCAAGGTAATTTACAGATTCAATGCCATCCCCATCAAGCTACCAATGACTTTCTTCACAGAATTGGAAAAAACTACTTTAAAGTTCATATGGAACCAAAAAAGAGCCCGCATTGCCAAGTCAATCCTAAGCCAAAAGAACAAAGCTGGAGGCATCACGCTACCTGACTTCAAACTATAGTACAAGGCTACAGTAACAAAAACAGCATGGTACTGGTACCAAAACAGAGATATAGATCAATGGAACAGAACAGAGCCCTCAGAAATAACGCCGCATACCTACAACTATCTGATCTTTGACAAACCTGAGAAAAACAAGCAATGGGGAAAGGATTCCCTATTTAATAAATGGTGCTGGGAAAACTGGCTAGCCATATGTAAAAAGCTGAAACTGGATCCCTTTCTTACACCTTATACAAAAATCAATTCAAGATGGATTAAAGATTTAAACCTTAGACCTAAAACCATAAAAACCCTAGAAGAAAACCTAGGCATTACCATTCAGGACATGGGCATGGGCAAGGACTTCATGTCTAAAACACCAAAAGCAATGGCAACAAAAGACAAAATTGACAAATGGGATCTAATTAAACTAAAGAGCTTCTGCACAGCAAAAGAAACTACCATCAGAGTGAACAGGCAACCTACAACATGGGAGAAAATTTTCGCAACCTACTCATCTGACAAAGGGCTAATATCCAGAATCTACAATGAACTCAAACAAATTTACAAGAAAAAAACAAACAACCCCATCAAAAAGTGGGCGAAGGACATGAACAGACACTTCTCAAAAGAAGACATTTATGCAGCCAAAAAACACATGAAAAAATGCTCATCATCACTGGCCATCAGAGAAATGCAAATCAAAACCACTATGAGATATCATCTCACACCAGTTAGAATGGCAATCATTAAAAAGTCAGGAAACAACAGGTGCTGGAGAGGATGTGGAGAAATAGGAACACTTTTACACTGTTGGTGGGACTGTAAACTAGTTCAACCATGGTGGAAGTCAGTGTGGCGATTCCTCAGGGATCTAGAACTAGAAATACCATTTGACCCAGCCATCCCATTACTGGGTATATACCCAAAGGACTATAAATCATGCTGCTATAAAGACACATGCACACGTATGTTTATTGCGGCATTATTCACAATAGCAAAGACTTGGAACCAACCCAAATGTCCAACAATGATAGACTGGATTAAGAAAATGTGGCACATATACACCATGGAATACTATGCAGCCATAAAAAATGATGAGTTCATGTCCTTTGTAGGGACATGGATGAAATTGGAAACCATCATTCTCAGTAAACTATCGCAAGAACAAAAAACCAAACACCGCATATTCTCACTCATAGGTGAGAATTGAACAATGGGATCACATAGACACAGGAAGGGGAATATCACACTCTGGGGACTGTTGTGGGGTGGGGGGAGGGAGGAGGGATAGCATTGGGAGATATACCTAATGCTAGATGACGAGTTAGTGGGTGCAGCGCACCAGCATGGCACATGTATACATATGTAACTAACCTGCACAATGTGCACATGTACCCTAAAACTTAAAGTATAATAAAAAAAATAAAATAAATAATAAAAAAAAAAATTAAGGTATGTACATTGTTTTTTAAACACAATGCTATTACATACTTAACAGACTATGGTATAGTGTAAACATAACTTCTATATGCACTGGAAAACAAAAAATTCATATGACTTGCTTTATTGCAATATTCACCTTCTTGTGGTGGTGTGGATACAAACCTGCAATATCTCTGAGGTATAGCTGTCCAGTCAAGGATTCAGATTGTTTTAAATTTGGAGTTTTATTGGGGAAATGTCTAGAGAAGAATGGAAAGCTATATTTTCACATTTTGCATACACGTATCCCAGTCTCATAATTATCCTGGGATTTCTCATCATATAAATTTACTCTACCTAAGATCACATACCACACGAGCAACAGACAAAAGAGAAGTTTTATATACCAATAACAATCAAGACTCTCAAAAACAAGCTCCTCAATCCAAAAAGACAATCTTGGTTCACAAACTTTACAGTATAGGTTCGACACAGTGAACATAATTATGCTAGAGGTATTCGGCTTTCCTTAAACATCACACCTATTCAGATGCTGGTCAAACTCAACCTTTCTTAGATTGTAAGATCCAACAAGATAAAAGACCAAGGGGGCATGACTACCAAGTAACTCCACCATCTATTTATCCTTAATACAGTGCTTTCTGAAATCATGTCTTCTAGCTTTATGGCAACCTCAAGGAAACTCTTAAAATCACTTATTAAGTTACAGCATTACCCTGCAACACAATACCATGCCGCATTGTCATTCTTTAGTTACATCAGAAACATTGTGGCTAGCAAGAGACTGTGGAGTTTCCCTGATGTTTTATTTAAGAATGAAAAATTTTAAAATAGTTCAAGAAAAGAAGCAGAAAATAACCAATAAATAGGGGGGTGGGAATTGCCTCTACTGGCAACTCTACAAGAAGAGAGTTCCATACCCATCCTCAAGTGTCTCCAAAGAGAAAGAGTTGCAGATCACTTTGATGGTTAAGAGAATCTCTAGAAGAGGCACTTAAGTAACTGACACAAGGTTTAAGCTACATAGTTAGTAGCAAATAAGCAAATGTGACTGAGAATTTGCTCAGTCAATACAAATACAGAAGGTATAGGGAGAAAGTTGCTTTAAAAAGGACAGAAAGGGTTGCCCAGGGGTAGGTTGTCTGGAAAACTCCCACCTGCTTTCCTCAGGACTTTACTATACCTGAGAAATTTACAGAGCATTTAGTTCCTAGATACATATAGGGCCCACTTAGGCATCTTTACATTTATTATTCTAAACTTTCCAAGTGTTAGGGTTATTAGATCTACTAAGATCATAATTAAAAGATGTCCTATAAAATGGCTTTTAAGCCTAAGATAAAACATGTACAATAATCAAATACAACAGAAGCCACATACTCAATCAAATGTGAAATCAGCTCCTCAGTTAAAACTAAAAGTCATATTATTAAACGTGAAACTACAAGACTACAGGATCAATTTTTAATTCACATCTCATTTACTTCTGGGAAGAAGAAATAAATTTAGAAGATAATATGTACTCACATGTATCTCACTTTAGGCAACAGATACAAACTGGAAACATTGAGTAATCAAACATTTATATACCAAATTAACTCCTACACAAATTCTGAGATGAATTCATTCCAAGAGAATACTGATGGGAAGAACAATATCAACTTTATTGGTACAGCTTTTATTATTTTCAAAATACTTTCACAAAATATAATTTGATCTTTACATCAATTCTGTGAAAAAGACAGAGGAGACATTTAATTCCAGTCACTTACTGAACACTTACTAAGTGTCAGCCAAGAGCTAGCCACTAGTGATACTACTGGAATGACTAACATCCTGCTTGGCCCGGGACTGAAGAGCTTCTTGGGACATGGAACTTTCAGTGCTAAAACAAAGTCCCCGGCAAGCCAAGATGGTTGGTCACCCTGGCAAAAATCAATATGGCACAGACACTGTCCTCAAGGAGCTCACTATTTAATATTATGATTCCCTAAAACTGAAGTTCAGCTAAGTTCAATTATTTACCTAAGGTCAAACAGCTAATAAGAGAAACAGAGTCCAGAGAAACCAGGTCTTCCAACTCCTACTTTATACTTTTGTCTCCTATATTATTCAATATCTGAAAAAAAAAAACATTTTGCCCATAAGATATGATTTTTAATTTTTATAAATACAGAAAATTAAATTCACAAATACACTAGACAGAGATTTAATACCTCAAGCCATAATCAAAGGCTCTAACTTATCTACCACACTTAAAAAGAACCTAACAAGTTTCATTTTACTCTACAATATTAAACATATGTTACATAGTTAAATCATAATGCCAAGGACTTTTGTGAGGTTTCTTATACTATCCTAGTATATTTTAATTAACATTCATTCATTGAGCAATACTTGTACAGTATTTACTGACTACATATAAGGACACTGTGTCCTCCCAGAACTTTTTGCATGCCTAAAAGGGTAGCATTTACATATCAGAAGCATAATCATGTTCATATATGTTTTCTCACTAGATTTTAAGAATACTGGTTCTGCATTCACACCGCGCAGCACAGGACCTACCACCTAGTCGGCATTTATTTGATGGCATTCAGGACATATGTACCTGGGCAGGACACACTCCCCCAAAACATTTTAAGCTGAACATATCTGGGAAAAACAAAGAAGCTGGAAAAGCAGCCTCTGTTCTCCCTCTTCACTTTCTCCCCTGAAGTAGGTCATGAACACTACAAAAGCTTTCTGACCTAGTCAGGAAGCAAGTCGCAAGATCCTCACTGAAGAGGTGCCCTCCATATCCCCAAAAGAAAGAAACATCCTAATCTTTGAAGACACAAAGTCAGAGTAGAATCTGAACAAACAGGCCTTGCTAAATTCCCCCCAGCTGACTAACATTAGATCACACTTTTTTATCCAATCATGCTTCACAATTATCCACTTCCTCATCAAGCCCAGCATAAAATATACACAGATTTACCCCTTTCTTCATGTCTTCATTTCCTTATGAAGGCTCCTGTGTCACTTTATTTATTATAGTAAATAAATCTGTATGCTTCTCTCTTGTTAATCTGTCTTTTGTTGTAGGGGCCTCCGCCATGCACCTGGCAATGCGTGAGAAAAAGATATTTTTCTCCCCTACACATTCAAAGGATAAATATAAGGTATATGGGCAATATCAAGTAAAATACTCATAAGGAATATATAATTTAGTTAGAGATGTACATAAGTAACCTCACTGAAGTAATGGCAAATCTGACTGGTATAGGTTATGAAGTTACCAGGAATTTAAAAGAGAAAGAAGATGAATTCCTTACAAAGAATCCTATCCCCAAATAATATCTTACACAGAACCCTAACATACAAGAAAATTAGATATAGATCTGTTCCAGTTAAAGCACTCCTCACTCCCAAACAAAAGAAAAACTCATGGCAGTCCCAGAAGCACCTCCACAGATTTCCAAAACTCCACAGATTAAAGATCAATTCTAGCTCCAAAATACTTCCCAAAATGCTTTCCCACTCCAACTACCAAGCTAAGTCAAGGAACAACCCTCTCTTATAGTCTCTTACATATCATCCTAATTGATATCAAGACCTACTACTGTCCCTAACACATAATATTAATATAAGCTCAATAAATATTGTGTGAAATGGAAAAAAACACAACCAGCTTATTAAATGAAGATCTTCATTTCAATTAGCAAATAATATTACTATATTTAGAACATTTCAATTTCTTATAGTCTTTGCTGTTCCAAATAATGTTCACCATTTTTAGAAACTGTGTTCAAGTCAGAAATACTCAGCTTTGTGATTTCCCCCAAATACGAAGTAAATCCAACCCTTTTCTTTGGTTTTATGCTATGGGGACAAAGGCAAATAACTAACATAATCTTATACTGGTGCAATAAATGGACCCACCTTAATTAAAAGGATGTCTAAAATAACTGGCAAGTCTAACAGTTACGATTCAATTAAAAACTTTCAGTCTTTAATCTATCATATCCTTTAAACAGCACTAGCAGTTGGCAAGAGCAATTCAGCATTACAACTTGGTCCTTTACAACTTTTCCCTGCTTTTTCTACAATGAATGATAAAATTAACCAAAAACCTTTCGGAACAAAAAAGTTTACATAAGAGAAGACCCTTAAAACAGGCTTTTAATTTGAAAATAAAATGTTAACAGAGATGTAGAATATTAAAGATAAACACCACAGAAATCCTCTTTATCTTCAGTGCATTTTAATGAGAATAAAACATTTCCTAAAAGATACTGAACTTGAAAAACAAAATTGTGTTACAGGGTTATGCTGTCACTCAGTTGAGTGCTTTCAGAGTTCCCCTGAGGTTGCCAGAACAATAGGAACATGATTTTTCAAAGTGCTGTATTAGGAATAAATAGACAGGGTAGTTACGTGATAGCCATGCCCCCTTGGTCTTTGATCCTGATGGGTTTTACAATCTAAGAAAGGTTGGTTTCAACCAGAGTTGGAATAGGTATAATGTTTAAGGAAATCTGAATACCTATAGCATCATGTTCACTATGTTGAACCTATACCTAATTTTCTCAAATAATTTCCCCTCTTCCCTCCAAATATATTTTACCCCCAAATACGAATAAGTGAATGTGCATGTATTCACCTTTAAGAATTTCATTTCCTTTTATAGTCTGTTCACTTAGACCATCGCATCTGCAACAAGCATGCCATTCCCACATCCCCTATCAAGCTCTACAACCAAGATATAGCCTAGCCACGCGTGACCAAACCAGATGGGAATACCTGATCTTAAGGCAGGCAGTCCACAGCTGGCCAGCATCCCTTGATATAGCTCATCCCATATAGGAATTATTAGTTGAGTCAATCAGATTCCCTCACTCAGGAATGTAAAGTGGGATATACTGAGAAAATGATGCAGTTAGAAGAAAGAACTAAAGCTAAAATAGAAATATCAAAGGAGCTTTGATGATCATTCAGTATGCTCAACTATAAACACTTAAGAGTAAAAAGAAACTATAAAGAAAAGATAAACTGTACTCAGTAGTAGGTAAAGAAGCTATAAAGTAGTAAACCGAAAGTACAGCAAATACATAAAAGCATACATTTGTGGCTGGGCGCGGTGGCTCACGCCTGTAATCCCAGCACTTTGGAAGGCTGAGGTAGGTGGATCACCTGAGGTCAGGAGTTCGAGACCAGCCTGACCAACATGGTGAAACCCCGTCTCTATTAAAAGTACAAAAATTAGCCAGGCGTGGTGGCACGTGCCTGTAATCTCAGCTACTCGGGAGGCTGAGGTAGGAGACTCACTTGAACCTGGGAGGTGGAGGCTGCAGTGAGCTGAGATCATGCCATTGCACTGCAGCCTGGGCAACAAGAGTGAAACTCCATCTCAAAAAAAAAAAAAAAAGTATATATTTGTATACAAATGTATAAAGTAGCTGAGGCAATCCAGTTCTGCAGAACTAGAATGAAATACCATCTTTTTTTATTTTTTATTTTTTGCTTTTCTTTCTTAACTCTTCCCTCAGCAGAATCAACTCACAAACACCTTGTTGCTAAGGGCTCCTAGAGAATAAACAACTGATTAAAAGATGAGTTTATGACATTCAAAACTTGGCAAAGTAGTTAGTAACCCCAATTTACAGATGAATAAACAAGCCCAGAGAGAAGTCAAAATATATTGTTCTAAGTCATGAAAAAGGGATTGAAATCCAGGTCCTGTGACTCCTAATCTAACACTATCGATATCTTACTGTGCTGTTTATCTGAGTCATGTCTAAGGCTTCCAGTTACACCTCATGTGCCGCATACACACACACACACACACACACACACACACACACATACATACATACATACACATACACCTTTTAAGAACAAATTTGGATCTTGCACATTTTATGAGGAGAATGATCAAATTGCTTCTCCAACCCAACTGAACATTCCAATGACCCCATACAATTATTGATACATGTTTACCAATAGTCTTACATGCACCAAACCAGAAGAGCTACAAAGGGGACAGATAAAGGGAAATACATAAGAAGCATATCATTTACTCTTTTTAAAAAAGTTCCTGGGATTTATAATCCCAGATAATAGATAAGTATACATCAATTACCTGTACCACATTTAATAGTAACAATATCTCAAAGCTATTCAAGTTGTTCCACGGACCAGTGCTAGTCCACAAACTAGTACAGTTCACGATGGGATAAAGAAATTAAGAATAACAGTTTAGAAAATTTTAGTTATTGGACACAACTGTAACATTTTTATTGCATTTTTAAAAATATTAGTCTGCAATGGATTGAAAATTTAGGGTTCAAAAAAAGTCCTTTACCACAGATAATTTGAGAAGCACTCCTAGACTACATAAACAGAATTAGTACGATTCCCTACACAGCCAGATTATAATATAAGAATTTCTCCTATTGTTCAACTAAATGTATACTTCTAAAACGTACACTTTTGAATTTGGAAAAAAATTTGAACAAATCAACAATGTAGTAGGAAACTGGGATACCATTCAGGAAATAGTTTTTAAATTTGTTTTTGGAGGCTGATTATTGTACATGACTTAACCACATGAAAAAATAATCTATTTTCTGTTTTCTTCTAGGTTACAAAAAAATGAAAACTGCTACTTTGAGGTCAAAGATAAATTTAAAGTTAGGTTTTTTGAAAAATAAAAAAAAGAAAATTTATTAAAGATATGGAACATAGATTTCCTGAAGTATGACAATGGCTTAAATGTGGAGATAGGTAAATACAAAAACATGAGTTCATGGCCAGAAAATGAGTACCAAAACATCAAAATAATGATGGAATTGTAGTCCCAGCTACTCAGGAGGTTGAGCTGAGAGGATCAATTGTGCCCAGGAGGTCAAGGTTGCAATGAGCTGTGACTGCACCACTGCATTCAAACCTGAGTGACAGAGCAAGATGCTGTCTCCCACATGGAAAAAAATAATAATGGCATTATGTGATATAAGAAAATTTCCTTCTAGCGGGTAGAGATTTAAAGTGAAGTACATATTTGTAAAATAACACAGTGTCCCATTTTGCTTTGAAATACTTCAGCAAAAAAAAAAAAAAAAAAAAAAAAAAAAAGGCAGAAAAGCAGAAGAAAGAAAAGGAAGAAGATGGAGAGGGAGGGGGAGGCAGCAGCACTACCACCAGCAACAGCAGCAGCACAAGCAGCCACGGGGAAAATCTTGGTAACTGTTCAATCTAGGTACTGTGTATATATTGTATTCCTTCTCTTGAGTATGTTTGAAATTTTCTTAATAAAAAAGCCAATCTTAGCAGCTAGAAATGTTTCTATTTCTCTGGATAAATTCCTCGACACATACACCCTCCCAAGACTAAACCAGGAAGAAGTTGAATCTCTGAATAGACCAATAACAGGCTCTGAAATTGAGGCAATAATTAACAGCTTACCAACCAAAAACAGTCCAGGACCAGATGGATTCAAAGCTGAATTCTACCAGAGGTACAAGGAGGAGCTGGTACCATTCCTTCTGAAACTATTCCTATCAATAGAAAAAGAGGGAATCCTCCCTAACTCATTTTATGAGGCCAGCATCATCCTGATACCAAAGCCTGGCAGAGACACAACAAAAAAAGAGAATTTTAGACCTATATCCCTGATGTACATTGATGCAAAAATCCTCAATAAAATACTGGCAAACCGAATCCAGCAGCACATCAAAAAGCTTATCCACCATGATCAAGTTCACTTCATCCCTGGGATGCAAGGCTGGTTCAACATACGCAAATCAATAAACGTAATCCAGCATATAAACAGAACCAATGACAAAAACCACATGATTATCTCAATAGATGCAGAAAAGGCCTTCGACAAACTTCAACAGCCCTTCATGCTAAAAACTCTCAATAAATTAGATATTGATGGGACGTATCTCAAAATAATAAGAGCTATTAATGACAAACCCACAGCCAATATCATACTGAATGGGCAAGAACTGGAAGCATTCCCTTTGAAAACTGGCACAAGACAGGGAGGCCCTCTCTCACCACTCCGATTCAACAGAGTGTTGGAAGTTCTGGCCAGGGCAATCAGGCAGGAGAAAGGAATAAAGAGTATTCAGTCAGGAAAAGAGGAAGTCAAATTCTCCCTGTTTGCAGATGACATGATTGTATATCTAGAAAACCCCATCATCTCAGCCCAAAATCTCCTTAAGCTGATAAGCAACTTCAGCAAAGTCTCAGGATACAAAATCAATGTGCAAACATCACAAGCATTCTTATACACCAATAATAGACAAACAGAGAGCCAAATCATGAGTGAACTCCCATTCACAATTGCTTCAAAGAGAATAAAATACCTAGGAATCCAACTTACAAGGGATGTGAAGGACCTCTTCAAGGAGAGCTACAAACCACTGCTCAACGAAATAAAAGAGGATACAAACAAATGGAAGAACATTCCATGCTCACAGATAGGAAGAATCAATATCGTGAAAATGGCCATACAGCCCAAGGTAATTTATAGATTCAATGCCATCCCCATCAAGCTACCAATGACTTTCTTCACAGAATTGAAAAAAACTACTTCAAAGTTCATATGGAACCAAAAAAGAGCCCGCATTGCCAAGTCAATCCTAAGCCAAAAGAATAAAGCTGGAGGCATCATGCTACCTGACTTCAAACTACACTACAAGGTTACAGTAACCAAAACAGCACGGTACTGCTACCAAAACAGAGATATAGCCCAATGGAACAGAACAGAGCCCTCAGAAATAATACCACATATCTACAACTATCTGATCTTTGACAAACCTGACAAAAACAAGAAATGGGGAAAGGATTCCCTATATAACAAATGGTGCTGGGAAAACTGGCTAGCCATATGTAAAAAGCTGAAACTGGATCCCTTCCTTACACCTTATACAAAAATTAATTCAAGATGGATTAAAGACTTAAACCTTAGACCTAAAACCAGAAAAACCCTAGAAGAAAACCTAGGCAATACCATTCAGGACTTAGGCATGGGCAAGGACTTCATGTCTAAAACACCAAAAGCAATGGCAACAAAAGACAAAATTGACAAATGGGATCTAATTAAACTAAAGAGCTTCTGCACAGCAAAAGAAACTACCATCAGAGTGAACAGGCAACCTACAGAATGGGAGAAAATGTTTGCAATCTACTTATCTGACAAAGGGCTAATATCCAGAATCTACAATGAACTCAAACAAATTTACAAGAAAAAAACAACCCCATCAACAAGTGGGCAAAGGATATGAACAGACACTTCTCAAAAGAAGACATTTATTCAGCCAACAGACACATGAAAAAATGCTCATCATCACTGGCCATCAGAGAAATGCAAATCAAAACCTCAATGAGATACCATCTCACACCAGTAAGAATGGCGATCATTAAAAAGTCAGGAAACAACAGGTACCGGAGAGGATGTGGAGAAATAGGAACACTTTTACACTGTTGTGGGGACTGTAAACTAGTTCAACCATTGTGGAAGTCAGTGTGGCGATTCTTCAGGGATCTAGAACTAGAAATACCATTTGACCCAGCAATCCCATTACTGGGTATATATCCAAAGGATTATAAATCATGCTGCTATAAAGACACATGCACACGTATGTTTACTGCGGCACTATTCACAATAGCAAAGACTTGGAACCAACCCAAATGTCCATCAGTGATAGACTGGATTAAGAAAACGTGGCACATATACACCATGGAATACTATGCAGCCGTAAAAAATGATGAGTTCATGTCCTTTGTAGGGACATGGATGAAGCTGGAAACCATCATTCTCAGAAAACTATCGCAAGGACAAAAAACCAAACACTGCATGTTCTCACTCATAGGTGGGAATTGAACAACGAGAACACTTGGACACAGGAAGGGGAACATCACACACCGGGGACTGTTGAGGGATGGGAGGAGGGGGGAGGGATAGCATTAGGAGATACACCTAATGTAAATGACGAGTTAATGGGTGCAGCACACCAACATGGCACAAGTATACATATGTAACAAACCTGCACGTTGTGCACATGTACCCTAAAACTTAAAGTATAATAAAAAAATTTTAAAAAATTTCTATTTCTGAAAGAAATGAAGATGTTTATTCTACTTACAATCCCTTACAATTTAAAAATAAAATCTATGTATTTAATGTCCTTTGATGGACTTTACAAAGCATCAGTAAAGGGAAACACTAAAAAGTACTTTTAAAAACAATACCAGGAAATAATATAGAGGATGTTCAAAGTGTAACAACACCAATTCTGTCATATTTTTAGCTTTTTCTACAGCTAGTAATAATAAAAGCCAACATAGTAGCAGACATTTACCATTAATGATTACTAGAGCCTTTGGCATTGCCATATGAAGTTTAATTCCCCAAAGTTGTCAATTATAGCTTGGTAATATCCTCTTGGTGGGATATTGCTTGAAGATACAGAAGGCTTTTCTACCAGCTTCCTTTCTGCTTTATTACCCATAATTCAAGGTTTGTTTTTTGTTTTTGTTTTTCATTTCCACTCAAAGTTCAGAGATCATGACTGCTAAAAAATTTGGAGAATACTATGTTAGTAACATAACAATCATTATTGCCTAAAAAAATTTTATAAGCTATTGATTTATTGATAGACATGAACCTAGTCATATACAATCCTTGATTTCTAAGAATTTAAACAATTGAGTAAAAAGTAAATTCCAAAATACTTTTCATTTAAAAAAAGTAAGTAATGTCCCTACTATTTAACTTTGATATACATATTCTTGAAGTGGCATTAAAAGAACCACACCATGCTATCTCCTAGGGGAAAACAAATACTTAAGGTCGGATATTCAATGTATTACTCTTTCAGATAGTACCATTCCCTTCAATCTTTTCTTCAAAAGTGGAAAGGCCATCTCTGATCAGTAATTTTAAAGCCTGCCTGAATCCCTTTCAAAGATTTTATCTCACAACCTAAAAGTATATTATTAATATTTTTCTGAAGGTTCCCTCCAAGATTTCAAACAATCAACCAGGATTTTAGAAACTAACATCCTGGGAATAAGTGTTAGACTTGAACTGGTCTAGCATATATCTGACGATGCACACAACTCTTCTTCTGGAGGTAGAGATAATCAAACAAAGGTTAGACTTTCAAAAAGCCTCCTTAACAAAGGCCTCAAGTAGATTACTTTTTTAAATACCTGTATTGGAAATGTAGAAGTCAATCATTCATTCAATCTACTGAATCTACTATTAGGATGCTGAAATACAATATTAGGTACCACCATGCTAGGATCTGATGATACAAAATTAGTAAGACTTGATCGCTGTCTTAAGGGAAGCCTACGACACAAGCGAGGGAGAGAGAGGCACTTGAAAAAACTGGCATTTTCTTCATCCCTCCAAATCTCATGTTGAAATATAATCCCCAGTGTTGGAGGTGGACCCTGGTGGGAGGTGTTTGGGTCATCAGGGTGGATCCCTCATGAACGGCATAAACGGCATGGTGCTGTCCTCAAGACAGTGAGTTCTACGGAGATCTGGTTTGTTTAAAAGGGTGTGACACTTTTCCTACTCTCTCTTGCTCCCACTCTCACCATGTGATGTGCTGGCTCCCCCTTCACCTTTCACCATGATTATAAACTTCCTGAGGCCCTCACTAGAAGCAGGTGTTGGCACTATGCATCATATCTACCCTGCAGAACTGTGAGCCAACTAAACTAAACCTCTTTTCTCTATACTACTCAGTCTCAGGTACTCCTTTTTAAGTGATGCAAGAATGGACTAACGGTTGGTACGAAAAATAAACTACTCCAAAAGTACTCCACAATGAACCATTCCAAGATGGCTACAGGATCAACCCACTTAATATTTTTATAAGTTATCTAGAACAAGAAACAATACTGAAATCTTCTAATATGAAGATGACGAGAAATGTCAATACTAACAAAGATCAACAATTAGAAAAACTAGGGAGATATATATAAAGAAACAAAAATCTACAACGAAGGTAAGCATAATATAATAGATTTAATGGATAATAAAACTTTCTAATCATGATGATTAAGTTCTTAAAAATCCTCATGGTAGGAGAAATCTTTCTTTCTTTCTTTCTTTTCTCAGACGGAGTCTCGCTCTGTTGCCCAGGCTGGAGTGCACCGGCACACTCTTGGCTCCCTGCAACCTCTGCCTCCTCGGTTCAAGCGATTCTCCTGCCTCAGCCTCCAGAGTAGCTGGGACTACAGGCGTGCACCACCACGCCTGGCTAATTATTGTATTTTTAGTAGAGACGGGGTTTCACCATATTGGCCAGGCTGCTCTCGAACTCCTGAGCTCAAGTGATCCACCCATATCGGCCTCCCAAAGTGCTGGGATTACAGGCATGAGCCACCACGCCTGGCCGAGAAATCTTAGATAAAGAACTCATAACTTAATTTTTTAATGAGATTGCAAAACAATCTATAACGGTTCACAAATGCTTTATATTCCCTAAAATGAAATACGGGGAACAAAGAAGACACTGAATAGCTACCAATGGTATTTCTCTACCCTAAACTGGTAATAAGCTATACTCTTAAGTAGTATTAGAACTTAAGATGAAATAGGTAAATACATGGGGCTAAAATAAGAAGGAAAGGATGTAGTTAGTTACTGGGAAGGACCTGCCTCCTACCTTAGCTCATAGATATTTACACTTGCATAGTCATTTAAGTTTAATTCTAAAAGCTGCTTGAATATTTCTGACATTAGCATAAATGTGTCCTTAACCAGGAGGTCCATGGAGTTTTAGGACTTCTGTGAATCCTGTTAAAGAACATGCAAAATTATGCATGTAAATATATGAAATTTTACGTAAAGATGATCCATACTTCTCATCAGATTCACCCTTTGACATCACACTTTATACCTGATGTGACCCAAGAAAGGTTAACAATCAACCAGCAACCAGATTTTCCTGCCATGATCCAAAAAAACTGGAATTTTCTCCATCCTTTGGATAAAGCATGGAATAGAAGCTGTGGACTTCTTTTGAAAGTCTCTTTACACTTCATTATTGGCTATAATTCATTCACACCTCGTCTGAAGGTCCATTCTTAGACTTTGCTTAGACATTTTCTCAAAATAGAGACTTTAAAAACATCCATACCTATTAATTCCTATAAAAAGCTTTGATTTTTAAAAAGCATTTGAGGCAAAATGTTAGTTACCAGTTTTATAAATTAATAAAAATGCTCCGTGATACTATAGCTCTCTGGTGCCTGAGAGCTTTGCTTCCATAGTCAATATTCCTCAAGCTTGATTACAGGAGAGTCATTTTAAATCCTCTCTAGCAGGAAGAGTCTTTTCCTTTATGTAACACTACTAGACATTTACCTGGGCAGTAATATCTCTAACAGCATAAACAATGTTTCTTTTTAATCTTTTCTTGCCCAATATCACAAAGGCTACAAATACCACATGGTAGTACACATAGCACAATGATAAAATATAATACATTTTCATGATACTTAGTATATATGTGACCAATCACCTAAGAGGAAATTGGCAGAAGAACAAAAGTAGAAACAAGTGACTCAGATGTCCAGCAGAGGTTCTGAAAAACATATACAGTACAGAAGTAAATCTACATTAGATCTGAATTCCAAATAAGGCAAACTCATAAATGAGAAGGGATTATTACACTCATAAAATAAGAGAGCTCTGGAAAGAGATCTGGGAGTCATTATATACTGTTTCCTGAACAGTAACATGTCCAATGTGCTGTTACAGTCAGAAAGGCCAATGGTAATAGTGGCCATTAGCAGAGTGCATATAGGAAACAGAAAACAAAATACTACCTAAGTCTATTTTATATAAAACCATTTCTTAACAAGAGCCTGACAATCCATGTAAGGAAAATAAAATTTTTAGGAAGGTAAGGGCTGGGGGCCTCCCGTATGAAAGTGAACTATAAAACTTTTAAATCTACAGCCTGAAAATAATGCTGAAAGGTAACTGACTCAAAATGCACAGATTCCAAAGGCAAGAGGTAGTGATAGAGGGTGAACACAGATTATTTCACAAATAACAGAACCAGTGAAAACCCCAAAATCTCAAGTTTGGAGAAGAAATTAATTTATAGAGTAGAGGATGCTAATAGGTTATTTCGTAACTTCTTCTCACAATAATCCTGTGAGGAAAAAATTTACCATGTATTTCAACACAAATCTTTGGAAGAAAGATTAGAATGCAAAATGTCCTTCCCATATTTAATTTAAAAAGAAAAAAAATACTAATTGGATTCAGGCCCAGCATGGTGGCTCAAGCCTGTAAATCCAAGCACTTTGGGAGGCCAAGGCGGGCAGATTACTTGAGACCAGTTCAAGACCAGCCTGGCCAACATGGGGAAACCATCGTCTCTACTAAAAATACAGAAATTAGCTGGGCGTGGTGGCACACGCCTGTCATCTCAGCTACTCAGGAGGCTGAGGAAAGAGAATCACTTGAGCCTGGGAGGCGGAGGTTGCAGTAAGCCGAGATCATGTTACTGCACTCCAGCCTGGGCAAAAGAGCGAGGCTCCATCTCAAAAAAAAAAAAAAAAAGACTAATTGGATTCAGTAAAAAGCATCATTAGCTATTAATTTCACGTCTCTGTGAATGCAGTTTATTCTAAGTATTAAACACACACAAGAAGTTACTGAAGTTCACCACCATCAGGAACATACAATTTAATATGCAGTTTCGTATGGTACTATCTGCACTTCCTGATGTAGTTGTAGGCTTGCAGCACCCACAAGATAAACATGCTTATTAAAATAAAACTTTTTTTTTTCCAGACTAAGTCTTGCTCTGTTGCCCAGACTGGAGTGCAGTGGCACAATCTCAGCTCACTGCAACCTCCACCGCACAGGTTCAAGCGATTCTCCTGCCCTGCCTTAGCCTCCTGAGTAGCTGGGATTACAGGCACCCACCACCAGGCCCAGCTAATTTTTGTATTTTTAGTAGAGACAGGGTTTCACCATGTTGGCCAGGCTGGTCTCGAACTCCTGACCTCAGATGATCCACCTGCCTGAGCCTCCCAAAGTGCTGGGATTACAGGTGTGAGCTACCGTGTCCGGCCAAAATAAAATATTCATTCTCAAAAAATTATAGTAAGTACTAGAAGAAAATGTCATCAAATATTAAGCAGTGTTTTTAGAAAACAGAACAAATATGATGATCTTTTAAGAAACAGATTTATAATACTCTAGATCCTTCCTCACCAAACTATGAGTGAAACATAGACTAAACAAAATGAAAGTAAAGAGAATAATTAAGGAATTATTTACTTAAAATCAACCCCACCATAAAACACACAACAGTTTACCTACTTTTAAACTACTTAAATATTTTAAGTAATCATTATTAATTTTTTGGCAAGATTCTACAATTCTGCAATTTCACAGGAATGACTTGGGGAAAATAATTTTAACTTAATGAATTATCCTTTTCCTCCTGAATACATCATGGAATATAGGAAACATTATTTTCTATAGTTTGTTATAATACAATGATGGAAAAGAATAAGTAAACAAAGATATAGAGAAAAAATAAAAAGGAAATCTTATGACAATAAGTTCATTTAAAGCAGGGACTGCATTTAAGTGTTTGCCACATTCAAGGAGCCACCCAATAAAACTGCTTAGTAGTTAGTTAAATCTAATAGTAGTGCTTATGTCAAGCCACCTTGGTAAACTTTGGGCTGGGCTCTGCCCAGGAAACAAAGCACGCCCCACATAGAATTCTCTCAATCTTTCCGTCACGCTGCATAAATGAGGCACAAGAAATAGCAAGAAATTTGGTACTGCCAAAACAAAATCACCTCAACCAAAAGCACATATTAAAGTCTCCAACTTGATACTGTGCTAAATATAGCATAAAGAAGTGCAGTCACTGTCTGGTTATCTATACCAGTGAAGAGGAGCCATGGAAGTTGAACGTGGACAGATCATCCACTCAGCTGATTTGGGGTCATAGCCCCTCTCTGCACAACATGGAAACTTAGCTGAAAAACAGAAAAGTAGCTCTAACTTAGCTAAGCAACAAAGGGTACATTCAGTCAATTCAGGAGCCCCCAACTAGAGGTCCCCACAATGTGGTTGCCATCCCAGGTGGAAATCTGGTCCCTAATTGTATCTGGGCAACAAAGGGCTCCAATGCGAGTCAAGACGTGAAATACTAAAATGGCACTGCAGTTAAAAAGCTGAGAAAAGAGCGAGACTCCGTCTCAAAAAAAAAAAAAGCTGAGAAAAAAAACGTCTATGAAAAAGTCATCTAGGGCTGGGCACAGTGGCTCAAGCCTGTAATCAGCATTTTGGGAGGCTGAGGTGGGCAGATCACGAGGTCAGATCAGGAGGTCAGGAATTCGAGACCAGTCTGGCCAACATGGCGAAACCCTGTCTCTACTAAAAATACGAAAATTAGCCAGGCGTGGTGGTGGGTGCCTGTAATCCCAGCTACTCGGGAGGCTGAGGCAGGAGAATCGCTTCAACCCAGGAGGTGGAGGTCGCAGTGAGCTGAGATGGTGCCACTGCACTCCAGCCTGGGCGACAGGTGCAAGACTCCATCTCAAAAAAAAAAAAAAGAAAAAGAAAAAGTCACCTATTTTGTCACTAGACAATAGAGTTCTGCCAACTAAGAACTTCAGTATTCTGAATCTACTAATTTTTGGAAATAAGGTCAACTAATTAATTTTTACAATATTCCTTTTAGATCTAAACAATGAATTTTGACTTTAAAGCCTTAAAACTGATTTAAAATACCTAAAAACTGCAAGGGCATCATCTTAAAGCAAAATAGCAAAATAATAGTGTTATTATATATATATATATTTAATTGGCTCAGTATTATATATCTCCATAAAACCTTTTATTCAATATTAATCACTGAATCTTTTATTCAAAAATTTAGTGATTTCTAAATAATACTTAACAGTTCACTTTTTGCCATATTCAGATTACACATTATATTAAAATCCTAATTAAAGCAACTTGACTGAGAAATAGAAAGTGAGGTGAGGGGAGAATACCCAATTTTTTAAATGAGCTTATTAATTCAATAGGTTTAATAATCAAAAATCCATCTGTTTTGCATGTCAGTGTAAAAGTGCTGCTCATTCCAGTTGAGGAAATAATGAAAATAAATAGTGACCTGAATAAAAATTAACTGCATGCATGGTTAGACTCATGGTCTGGGCTTCTTTATTTTGGATAAATTTTATTAAAATGGACTACCTCAGGTAAATGAAAGAACGACAGAAACACACATTTATTTAACAGTGTCCTTACAAGAACAGAGCAGATTTTTAGAACTTGAATTGATAACCTCTTGTACTTATATGTGTGACCCATTTTACACTCAACTTATTATCCTCAAGCAAATGGCTCACTTTCAGACTATCTGTCCAAGAACAATGTTGCCCAGTTTTGCTCGTCCACAATTTTCTCATTTTCTCTATTGCTCCTGCATGATCTCCACACCCATTGAAAAACTGGAAGGGGAAAGGAAAAAAAAAGAAAAAACACTCTGCAAAAAGAAAACCATAAAGTCACCACACACTGAACAGAACCATTTCTGCCACCATTACTTGCTTACCTTATCCTCTCTAGTCTTAGCTTCCTCACCTAAAAGAAATAGTATAAAATAACCTTTTAGCCCTAAAAATTCTGTACCTCTATAAGACCTCACAGCCACCTCTGAAAGCTATTAATCAGATAAACAAAAACTCACATACGAAAAGCATTTTCATTACAAATATACAACAGAATAAGAATTTAGCTCAGTGCAAACTAGAGCTCTGTAGGGAAGCAAGTAGAAGTTTACCAAGCAAGCAATAGCATCAATGTAATTGTTCAGTTCCTTTTAGCGGATTTAATTATAACTATTTTAGAGCATGGTAACATGGCAAAATAGTAGGTACATCAAATTAGTTTTTTTAAAAACTTAAAAATGATATTTTAAAATAATTTAAATAATATACATTATGAAACTTATTTTCATGTAATTTCGAATCAAATTAGAACTAGAATGAGCATAATACTTTATACATGAAGATACCGAGACTCAGGCTGATTCAGAGCTCTTTCCATGCTATCTCTTGTCTGTAATGCCACCTTCTATAATTTCAAATTAGTTTCTACATGGTAGAAATGCAAATTAAGTGAGGAGTGATTATGATCAAGCTTACAGCTCAATCTATAAGTTGAAAATGAGTAAGACTGCATGCATATCCATGTTTCCTTGACAAGGTGGGCTCTGCTTTACCATGCTTGCTAAAATTCTGCCTAAGGAAATCCCAGCCTAAGGAAATGTCTTTAAGTAAAGACCTAAAAGATTAATTACAGATCATGAGTAGGAGAAAAGTACATTTTGAGCAGAGGCAACCAACCACATGTTCAAGGGTCCTTAGGAAAAGAAAACTGTTTAAACACTACAAGTATGACTAGCATTGGAAAGATGTGATTGAAAAGGCAGGAAGGAGTCAGATCACAAAGGGACTTAAAGCCTTGTCAACATTTTGGGTTTTATTCTAAACCACTGAAATAAAGGAGGTCCTATCAGATTTGCATTTTGCATTGCATTTTGGCTACCATGTGAAGAAAAAAATTGGAGGGAAAACTCCAGGAAAAAAAAAACAACATTAAAAATTTACACTATAGGCCGGGCGCAGTGGCTCATGCCTATAATCCCAGCACTTTGGGAGGCCTAGGCGTGTAGATCACTTGAGGTCAGGAGTTTGAGACCAGCCTGGCCAACATGGTAAAACCCTGTCTCTACTAAAAATTCCAAAAAAAAAAAAAAAACAAAAATAGCTGGGTGTGGTGGTGCATGCCTGTAATCCCAGCTACTTGGGAGGCTGAGGCAGGAGAATCACTTGAACCCAGGAGATGAAGGTTGTAGTGAGCCGAGGTTGCGCCACTGCACTCTAGCCTGGGTGACAGAGCGAGATTCTGTCTCAAAAAAAAAAAAAAAATTACACTATAATTTGGAAATGACTACTTCTCTTCTGCTAATATCCAAAACACATTCTGAGCCTCACAAAACAACATGTGGCAGTAAACAGCACAGTTAAGAACTTACACTAAGTTCAAATATTATGTTATTAGCTGGTACGGTATTTTGGTTCATCAAATATTGAGATGATAAGCCAAAAATAACAACTTTTATGTAATTAAATTAGTTTTAAGGAATTTAGGGGTATTATGCACACTTACCAGAATCTTTATAAAAAGCTAGAAAAAAATTATCAATAAATTAATCACTACTGATGTAAGTCACCTGGGTAAATATTTCACAGTGCCTCATTTCAAATGTTTTACACACTTAACAAAAATTGTGCTATAGTGTTAAGTACTTAAGATGACAAGACAGTACATAAAAATCAAATATTATGGTTACAATTAACGTGACAACTCCACATCTCTTTGTCTCTCATAGACTACATAATTAAAAGTTAATTGAATACCTTTCCAAAGAACCTCTTTTTCTGCCAGTGTTAGATATAGAACTCTTAGAGTGAGAGAGCAAAAGAAAGTTCTTCCTAGTTACACATTGCCAAGGACAAAAGTCAGACTAATCAAAAGATTCCCACCAAGAACTCCGTGACATCAACTAACATTTCACTGATAATTCCGCAAAAGAATATTCAGTATATACAGCCTTGATCTTTGTGAAATGGCTCATCTGTCAGGGATCTTTCATTTGCTATTCAAAATGACTAACCTAAAGGATGCTGCAAATTATGCAATGCAGATTTTTCACTTCAAGTTAACAATGTAATTTTCTAAGTCAAAACCAACTGATAGTAAAATACTATTTACACAACAAGTTTAGTCTCTGAATACTATTATTCTATAAAAGCATGTTGTAAAGGTAGATGGTCTTCGAAATAATTTAAAAGAAAAAAATTTTTAATTTACTAGTTAGGATGCTTATAAATACATGGTATAATAATTAGCTAGGAAAAAATGAAGCTAAAACTACTGTAAAGAATAAATAATCATTAAAGAGTCTTCAGTCATAGGTTAAAATATTCTTCTCACATAAATATTTACATAATTTCATCCCTACCATCCTAGTAAAGTATTATGCTCTAATAAGAACTATCCTAATCTTCACTCAGCAATATTTTCAGGCTGATATTATTATTCTCATTTCCTTGAATAATATCCATACTCCAGGGCCATTTTCTTTCTCATATTCAATATCATGCATGCTTGTATCAAGGTTCCTTTCTTCATATCCTGTCACAGTATCAATCACTGCCTCCTGTCCACTCAATCCACTTTTGATTCATCAGCCGCCGTCTTTCTGGACTCCATAACTCGACCCAAACCATTTTAACAAGACATTGACAAATAGCACCCAGAATCACTTCAACCTGTTCCACTTAGTAAACTAAGAAACAGTAACTGTGACATCTCTGCATAAGTATTCCATTCTATTCCCCAGACTGATGTATATTAATGAGAAGATGGTATTTGAAATGCTTCTTCCACATCAGCATCTAATATGATCAAATTAGGAAATGGGATGATTTATTAAATTTTGTAGAGCTGAAATATTTCTTTATATCGCTATATGTGTGGTTTCAGAAAGTGAGCTGTTGCTTTCAATTTTTCTACTGAAGATATGCCTGCATTTCACAGACGAATTATTGTCTTTAAAAAGATTGCAAGAAGGCAAAATGTTATTAAGCAAATGCTCAGTAAAACAAACTAAATCGGTTTTAAAATTCCTAATTTAATGTAAATCTTGGTTGTTTCACTGAAATTCAGTTTGTGATCTTATTTAGTCATATTTGCATCGTACTGTCTTGCTGTAGGACAGTTTTAAATTTATAGCATTACCAAGCAGCTTCACTTCTTGACTTTTAAGATATGTCCTCAATAAAATAAATAATTGCTCTCTAAGCACATATTTTGTTCTCATTTTCAGATACAAGACAAAATAAAGATCAATAGGTTAATAAAAGAATAAAATAAAAATAGAAAATCAACTGGATCATTTCTATAATTTTCATAATTAGATATTAAAATGTTTTCATTAAAGTGATCCCCAATTTAAAATTCAATAACTGTTTCATGCATAGTTTAAACTTTAAACAATAAATTAGTTTTTCATATTACATTTGGATATGAAAGGGACATTCAATACATTCACAATAAAAATAAAATGAGTTAGAATAAATGTAACATTCATATTTTCCTTAAAGAAATTCTCTTCTTACTTCATCTTCTATTTTCCAGATATCCGTTTATTCCAGAAGTCGAACTCTACACTCATCTCAAAACTAGAGGATTTCCAAGAACAAAACTACATTTAAGTCTATTTCTAGGCTGATCCCAACATACTGGGCATACTTAATCATTTTCTAATAGAGTTGCCAAAGATTTCTTCCTGTTCATGGACAAATTGAAGGATTACAAATAAACGAATTCTGAAGGAGATCTGACTTTGTTCATTGATTAGAAAACAGCTGTAAAATTTAATAGTGCAATACAATGAGGGTAATATTTGAGAAAAGGAAAAACTACAAAAACAAGGAAAGGATAGCTCATCCAATATAAAATTAATTGTGATTCTCAGGTATTTACTACTTAGATGTTATGTGAATAGGGATCATGCGGTCACTGTCACATGAATGGAATAGCAATCTTGCAATTTTAAAGAGACTAACCTAATTTTTAAGTTCAAAAAACTCAGCATTTTTCAAGTTGAAGAAATAACATAAAGAGTACTACATTGTTAAAATGTAGTCCAATCTTTCCACCCAATAATCGAGAAAAGAGTACCAGAAAAATATCATCAGACATGCTGTCCTTTGTTCCTCAGATAAAAGCATGGAGAAATGATAATTAAGCCTTTTTTAAAAGTCTGTTAAACTACTAAAATATGATAAATTAGAAGTAAATTCACAAGTATGTTCTAGTATGTAATACAAAGAAATAATAATTAAAATGATTTCTTGGCTGGGTAGGGTGGCACATACCTGTAATCCTTGCACTCAGTGAGGCCAAGGCAGGGGGATCGCTTGAGCTCAGGAATTTGAGACCAGCCTGGGCAACATGGTGAAACCCCATCTCCGCCAAAAATACAAAAATCATAGTTGGGTGTGGCGGTGTGTACCTGTAGTCCCAGCTACTCAGGAGGTTGAGGTAGGAGGATACCTTGAGTGAAGGAGGTAAAGGCTACAGTGAGCCAAGATTGCACCACTGCACTCCAGCCCAGGTGACAGAGCAACACTCTGTCTCAAATGAATAAATAAAATATAATAAAATGACTTCTAAAGAAAACAATAGCATTTATGCTGGCCTTTACAGTGTGCAATGTACGTTCAGTATATTATTTTACTAGATAAATGCACTTTCTAAAATTATATTACTTTTTCAAATTAATAAATATTTGTTACTTGTTCTAATACATTATTAACAAAAATTTTCCTAATTTTCTCTAATATACAATAATTGATCTCTTCCCTAACACCCTTTACACTTGTAGTCTACAGGCGTACGGTTTCAAGAAATCATGAGGCAACAATTACCTCATGTCACATTCACAAAATGTCTTCAATTTGACATCTTGAATCAAAAGCAAAGTATACCACTATGAAAGAAAAAATATTCATGCAAAAGAACCCGGAGAGTGAACAACAACAGGAAATATTTTGGGAGTACCAAGTTTATGAGTACATCTGTCACTTCAAATCCCTCAATGCTACCCACACACAATGGGTGTTTTGGGTATGGTACAAAATGAACATATCCACGTTATTTCAATTCCACATTAGGCAATAAAACAAAAATCACGCTGACCATGGGGTCTTCAGTACATAGAAATGACTAACAAAGCCAGACAAAAAATCAAGAGATAAGTGACAACAAAAAAAAGATGAAAATGTATTCAAAAATAAACCATAATCATCCCACTAGATAAAGAAAAAGCTTTTAACAAAAACCAGCAGTGATTGGTACTAAAAAATTCCCAGCAAATAAGAAATATGGTGGTGTTCTTCTTCAGTCTTATAAAAGGCAACCACAAGAAACTTAGTTAATATATATTTAAAAGCACATGTACCCTGGAACTTAAAGTATAATAAAAAATATATATATAAACAAAAAATTATTAAAGACAAAAATAAAAAAATTTTAAAAATTAAAGCCAAAGACTGAATACTTTCCTCCTAAGACAGGAAAAAAGGCAAGTTTGCCCACGTTCATCACTTTTCTTCAGCATAGAAGTAGATCCTAGACACTGCAATGAGCCGAGAAAACTACAGAAATAGCAAACAATTCTAAAAAGATGTAAAACTCAGTTTTCAGGTAATTAATTGTTTTCATGGAAAATCTTAAGCTATCTTCAAAATATCTGCTAGAGTTAATAAGAGTGGAAAGGTTACAGGATACAAACTAAACATACAAAAATATGTAAAATACAAAAGGTACAAAACATATACAACATGTACAAAATTACTTATATTTCTACATATACTAATCCAAAAATCCAAAATACTCCAAACTCTGAAACTTTCTGAGTGCCAGAATGATGCCACAAGTGGAAAATCCCATATCTGAGACCTTTGTTTTCTGATGGTTTAATGTACACAAACTTTGTTTCATACACAAAATAATTTAAAATACTATTTAAAATTATTCAGGCTACAAGTATAAGGTATATATGAAACATAAATTTTGTGTTTAGACTTGGGTGTTATCCCCAAGATATCTCATTATGTATATGTAAATATTACAAAATCTGAAAAAATCCAAAATCCAAAACACTTTAGGTCCCAAGTATTTCAGATAAGGAATATTCAACCTGTACTCAACAAATAATTGGAAAATAAAATGTTAAAATAATTCCATTTTCAATAGTGTCAAAAAATGTGGAAATAAATTTAACAAAATATGTATGCTATAGACTGAATGTTTGTGTCCTCAAAAATTCATATGCTGAAACCCTAATCACCAATGTGACAGTATCTGAAGATGGGTCTGGTGGGAGGTAATCAGGTCATGAGAGTGGAGCCCTCATGACAGGATTCATGGCCTTCTAAGAAGAGATAAGAGAGAATTTGCTTCCTCTCTATGATCTCCAAAATGTAACATGGGACACAAGAAGAAGACAGCCATCTGTCAACCTAAAAGACGGCCCTCACCAGAACTAGACCATGCTGTCACCCTGATCTCTAACCTCCCAGGCACCAGAACTGTAAGAAATGTATTTATGTTGTTTAAGTCACACAGTATCTTGTCACAGCTGCCCTAACTGTGTAAAACCACTATAATGAAAACTACATAACATTGTTTGGAGAAACTAAAGAAAAGCAAAATAAATGGAGAGATACAACATGTTCATAAAGTAAAACATTCTATGATGTCAATACTCCTATTCTACTGATTCAATAAACATCCAATCAAAATCCCAGCAAGCTTTTGACAAAATTGTCAAGTTGATTCTAAAATTTATATGAAAATGTAAACAATAACACCTAACTTTAAGACTTACTATAGAACCAAAGTAATCAAAATTGTCTAAGACTAGTATAAAAACAGACAAAGGAATGGAACCAAATAAACAATCCAGAAATAGAGTCACATTCGTATAGTTAGCTGGTTTTCAACAGAGGTACCAAGACTACTCAGTAAGAAAATAGGGCTAGACTGGCCAGGCGCGGTGGCTTACGCTTGTAATCCCAGCACTTTGGGAGGCCAAGGCGGGCGGATCACTTGAGGTCAGGAGTTCAAGACCAGCCTGGCCAACATGGTGAAACCCCATCTCTCCAAAAATTACAAAAATTAGCTGGGCGTGGTGGTGGGCACCTGTAATCCCAGCTACCCGGGAGGCTGAGGCACGAGAATCACTTGAACCCAGGAGGCAGAGGTTGCAGTGAGATGAGAATTGCGCCACTATACTCTAGTCTCGGCAATAGAGACTCAGTCTCAAAAAAAAAAAAAAAAAAAAGAAATAAAGAAATGTTCCTAGATCTCCGTATGAAGAAAATAATTGAACCTAACCCCCTATCTCATATGATACACAAAAATTAATTTGAATCATCAGGCAAACCCCAAAGTAACTGCTACAGAAGAAAACCACTGAGAGATGCTAAAGTTAGTAAGTGAAAGGTTGAGGAGATGCGCAGAATATTTATAGTTAGAAAATATCTCTCCCAAGATATCAACTACAAAAGGAAAGATAGTAACTTCACAGGCGAAACCTGGCACCTTAACTATATGATCAAGGTTAACACCACTATGACATAGCAGTATCACAGACCCCTTGATATGATGCAATAAAAAGTACACAATGTCATTTCTCTCGTATTCTTGCCAAAAATGAATAGCTCACTCTAATCACGAGAAAACATCACACAAACTCAGGCTGAGGGGCAATCTACAAAATAAACACCATTATTCCTCAAAAGTGCCAAAGTCATGAAAGACAAGCACAGACTCATCTTTGGATGAGGAACTCTCGTAGACTGGAGGAGACTAAGAAGAGATTAACAACTAAATGCAATATAGAATCCTGGATTGGATCCTGGAGCAGAAAAAGAACGTTATGAGAAAACTGATAAGATTTATAGTCTAGTTACTAGAACTGTATCAATGTTAATGTCCTGCTTTCGATTACCATACCAGGTGAGGTGATATGAGGGGTATAAGGAAATTCTGTATTATTTTTTACAGCTTTTCTGTTAGTCTAAAATTAGTTTAAAATAAAGGTTAGAAAGAGCCTGTAAGAAACAAAAAAAGTTAACTTGAGAATGATGATGGCAAGATGGCAGAATAGGAAATCCCAGCCCTCATTCCCCCAAGAAAGACACTGATAAAACAATATACAAACCAAAATACCTGTATGGAACTTCAAAAAACAGTTAAGAAGTTGCAGTACTCCAGGCAAGCGCAAAGCCAAGCACAGCCTCACTGAAATAATTAAGAACCATTTTACTTTACCTGCCCCTAAGGGCAGCAAATCTCCATTCAGCTCATGGCTTTTAGGGTAACGGATTGGGGAAAAGAGAAGCATGGAATGTAAGCCCAACATTCTGACTTTTCTGAGGGCCACCCAAGGGATGGGTTTCTGTCTTGCCTGGAGCACTAATGGAAACAGCATAGGTTAGATTTCTGGGTGCCAACAAAAGCAAAAGAGAACAGAAACAGATTGCTATGGCACCAGAGGGCCAGCAGTACCAAAGACAGAGACTGGGATGACTCAGCACCATTGGGAAAAGACATCCAACTTGTTTCTTCGTCAGAAGTGAGAGAGAAGAGTGAAGTACATGCTTCAAATATTCCAGCATTTTGGAGAGCTGCCAGAGGGAATGATATCTCTCACCTGCTAAAGGGTGCTGATGAGGAAGCTGGCATACATTGAAAAAAGCTGATTGGTGAAGGGCTTTCCCCATAAGAAGCCAGTCCATAAAGACTAGGAAAGGCAGCTGTTTTTTAAAACTGCATAAAAACTCAGCCAAAAAAAAAAAAAAAAAAATCACAAGGCAGTCGAAGAAAGAAGGAAACCTAGCCCAATCAAAGGAACCAAATAAATTGCCAGAAACCACCTCAAAGAAACTGAGATCTGTAAATTACCTGACAAAGAAATAAAAACAGTTGTCTTAAAGCTCAATGATCCAAAAAAGAACACAGATGCACAACTAAACGAAGTCAAGAGAACAAAGTATAAACAAAACCAAGACTATCAACAAAGAGAAATTACATTAAAAAAGCAAAAATGCTAATACCAAAGAATACAATAGCTGAATTGAAAAATTCACTAGAGAGGTTCAGTAGCAAATGCAGTCAAGCAGAAGAATAAAATCAGAAAACACAGAGAAAGGTCAATTTAAAATTATTGAGTCAGGGAAGCAAACAAGAAAAATAATAAAGAAAAGTGAAGGAAGCCTAAGGGACTATAAGACATCACTAAACAGACCAATATACGTATTATGGAGTTACAGAAGAAGATAGAGAAAGAAACAGAGAGTTTACTGTGGAGTTAAGAAGAATAAACAGAAATGAACAGAGAGCTTATTTGAAGACATAATGGCTAAAAAATTCCCAAATCTGAGAAAACAAATAGGCACCCAAATTTAAGAAGTTCAAATGACTTCATCCTTTCACTTCAAGAGTGAAGTAAAAGAGGCCCACATAGACACATTATAATCAAATTAACAAAAGTTAAAGGCAAAGAGAGAATCTTGAAAGCAGCAAGAGAAAAGTAAATCATCATACACAAGGGAGCTTTCATAAGATTTCAGCAATTTTGCAGAGGAAACATTACAAGCCAGAAAGGAATCAGGTGATATATTCAAAGTGCTGAAAGCAAAAAACAAAAACAAACAAACAAAAAAAACCCTGTCAATCAAGAACACTATATCAAGCAAAATTGTTCTACAAGAACAAAAGACAAATCAAATCTTTCCCAGATAAACAAAAGCTAAGGGAGTTCTTCACTACCAGACCTGCCTTACAAGAAATACTAAGAGGAGTCCTGCAAGTGGAAATGAAACGACACTAGACAGCAACACAAAAGTACATGAAAACATAAAGCTCACTGGTAAAGGTAAATAAATACACAAGTACAGAGTACACTAACACTGTAATGGTGGTATGTAAAACATTTTTAATTCAGATATAGAATTGAAAAGATGACAGTATAAAAAATAACTAACTATAAGCTATATTAATGGATACAATAAGATGTAAACTGTGATATCAATAACATAAAATAGAAGTGGAGAAACATACAGGAGCAGTATTTTTGTATAAAATCAAAGGTTATTACCAACTTAAAATAGACAATGTTTTGTGTAAGCCTCATGGTAACCACAAAGAAAATACCTATAGAACATATACAAAATAAAATCAGAAAAAAAATCATAGCATGTCAATACAAAAATCAACAAAACAAAAAGGAAGGCAGCAGGAGACATGAGAGACAAAATAGCTATAAGGCAGAAAACAATCAACAAAATGGCAACAGTAAGTCCTTCCCCATCAGTAATTACTGTAAATGTAACTGGATTAAACTCCCCAAACAAAACACACAAAAGTAGCTGAATGAATTTTTCAAAACACACTCATACACACAAAATACAATTACAGTATATACTGTTTACAAAAGATGTGCCTTAGATGTAAAGACACACATATACTGAAAAAGATGAAAAAGATAATCCATACAAATGGTACAAAAAAAGAGCAGAAGTGGCCATACTTACATAAGACAAAATAGACTTTAAGTCAAAGACTGTCACAAGAAAAAAAGAAAATTACATAATGATAAATGGGTCATTATTCTGGAATATATAACAATTATATATATATGCACCTAACACCAGAGCACTCAAATATATAAAGTAAACATTGCCAGAATGGAAGGGAGAAGTATTTAGTAACATAGTAACAGTAGGATATTTCAATAATCCACTTTCAACAATGGATAGAAAAATAAGACATAAGATAAGAGGACCTGAACAACACTACAGATGAATTAGACCTAACATAAATACACAGAACACTCCACACAACAGCAGCAAAATATGCATTCTTCTCAAGTGTACATGGAACATTCTCCACGATAGATTTCATGTTAGGCCACAAAACAAGTCTTAACAAATTTAATAAGACTGAAATCATAGCAAGTATCTTTTCGAAACACAAAGAAATGAAACTAGACATCAATAGCAGTAGAAAAATCAGAAAATCCACAAATATGTAGAAATTAAACTACACACTCTTGAACAACCAAATACATCAAAGAAGAAATCATAAGAGAAATTAGAAAATACCTTTAAACAAATGAAAACACAAACACACATAGTAAAACTTAAGAGAAACAGCAAAAGCAATACTGAAGGAAAGTTTTAGCATGAACACCTACATTTAAGAAAAAAAGAAAAGTCTCATATCAAACTTAATACTTCAAGGAACTAAATAAAGAACAAATTAAACCAAAAATTATCCAAAGAAAGAAAATAAAAATGATTAGAGAAAAAAATAAATAAAATAGAGAACAGAAAATCTTTAGAAAAAAATCAACAAAACTAAGAGTTTTGAAAAACAACAACAAAATTAAAAAGTACTTAGTTAGATTAAGAAAAAATGAGGCTGGGCAAGGTAGATCATACCTATAATGCCAGCACTTTGGGAGGATAAGGTGTGCGAGGACCAGTTGACACCAGGAGTTGGAGACTAGCCTGGGCAATATGGTAAGACTGATTTCTACAAAACATATTTTTAAAAGTCAGCCAGGCCTGGTGGTGTATGCTTGTATTTCTAGCCACTTAGGAGACTGAGGCGAGAAGATCATTGAGCCCAGGAGTTTGAGGCTGCAGTGAGCTGACTGCACCAATACACCCAAGCCTGGGTGACAGAGCAACACCTCACCTCCAAAAAAAAAAAAAAAGAAAGAAAGAAAAAGAAAAAATACCAGAAGCGTAATAACTAAAATCAGAAATGAAACAGCAGACATTACAATTGATGCCACAAACATTGAAAGGATTATAAAAGACTACTAAGAATGCTAATAAACTGGATAACCTAGAAAAAGTGGATAAATTCCTAGAAACATACCACCTACCAAGACTGAATCATGAAGGAAGAGAAAATCTTAACAGACCTATAACTAATAAGGAGATTGAATCAGTAAGCAAAAACCTTCTAACAAAGAAAAGCCCAGGAGCAGATAGCTTCACTGCAGAATTCCACCAAACATTTAAAAAGAAATTAACGTCAATCCTTTTCAAAATCTTCCAAAAAACTGAAAAGGAGGGAGTACTTCCAAACTCATTTTATCAGGCCAGCATTACTCTGATACCAATGCCAGACAAATATATTACAAGAAAACTGCAAGCCATAAGTCCCTGATGAATACTGATGCAAAAATCCTTAACAAAATACTGGTAAACTCATGTCTGGGGAATGCAAGTGCTACCACCACCGGGCTGAAAAAAAGAAACCCAACCTAGCCTATTGGACAATGAGAAGCCACGTACACCCCGGCCAATAGCCAGAACCAAATGCAAGATAGATGAGTGAGGCCACATTAGACCATCCAGTTCCAATCAAGCTATCAGATGACTAACTGCATGAATGACCCCAGGTGAGAAAAAAATAAGTGCCAGCTAAGCTCAATCAAAATTATATAATTATAAGAAAATAAATGATTGTTGCTTTACATCGCTGAATTTGGGAATAATTTGTTACAAAGCAATAAATACTTAATAAGGCATACCTTCTTGTTCTGCTTTTTGACCTAGACCTCTGAACTCTATAGGATTTCCCTCGACCCCTTGAACGACTTCGACTTCGTTTCCTTCTGGAGCCATAAGAAGAGCTACTGCTTGATCGATGCCTGCGTCTGAAATAAAATATAATCAAAGATCATTGCTATAAAAATTTTTATTATGAGCATTAAGGAAAAACCTTCTAGATTCTAAAGAATCATCTGATTTTTACTGTCTCACTGTCTCCTGGAAGCAAATAGAGATAAATTAAAATGTTATTTCTCTTGAACAGTCATATGACTGGTTCATAACTTAGTGATTGGATCAGTACTAATTAAGGTATTAAGGGTCTTAGAATCTTTCCAAATATCATCAGATTATATGGTATGAAAACTAAACCAAGGCCAGGCTCAGTAGCTCATGCCTGTAATCCCAACATGTTGGGAGGCCAAGGCAGGAGGATCGCTTGAGGCCAAGAATTCGATACCAGCTTGGGCAACACAGCAAGGCCAAGTCTCCACAAAAAATAAAAATAAAAAAACTTAGCTAGGCATGGTGGCACATGCCTCTAGTACTAGCTATTCAGGAAGCTGAGGTGGGAGGATCCCTTGAGTCCAAAAGATATGACTGTACCGCTGCACTCCCGCCTGAGTGACAGAACAAGATCTTGTCTCTAAAAAAATTTAAAATTAAGGCCAGGCACGGTGGCTCACGCCTGTAATCCCAACACTTTGGGAGGCCGAGGAGGGCAGATCACCTGAGGTCAGGAGTTCAAGACCAGCCTGACCAACATGGTGAAACCCTGTCTCTACTAAAAATACAAAACTAGCTGGGCATAGTGGTGCATGCCTGTAATCCCGGCTACTTGGAAGGCTGAGAAGAACTGCTTGAACCTGGGAGGCAGAGGCTGCAGTGAGCTGAGATCACGCCATTGTACTCCAGCCTGGACAACAAGAGCAAAACTCCGTTGCAGCACTGTTCACAATAGCAAAGGCTTGGAACCAACCCAAATGTCCATCAATGACAGACTGGATTAAGAAAATGTGGCACATATACACCACGGAATACTACGCAGCCATAAAAAAGGATGAGTTCACATCCTTTGTAGGCACATAGATGAAGCTGGAAACCATCATTCTCAGCAAACTATCGCAAGGACAAAAAACCAAACACCGCATGTTCTCATTCACAGGTGGGAATTGAACAATGAGAACTCTTGGACACAGGAAGGGGAACATCACACACCGGGGCCTGTCATGGGGTGGGGGGCTAGTGGAGGGATGGAATTAGGAGATATACCTAATGTAAATGACGAGTTAACAGATGCAGCACACCAACGTGGCACATGTATACATATGTAACAAACCTGCATGTTGTGTACTATAACTTAAAGTGTAATAAAATAAAAAATAATTCATTAGAAAAATAAATAAATAAATGCACTAGAAAAAAAATTAAATTAAAAAAGAAAACTACACCACTTTGTATCTATTTGCCTACTAAGAACAGACAAAGGTTGAGGACACTAGACCCACGGACTGAACCTGGTGGAACAAAAAAAACTCTGGGCTGAGACTTTCATAAATATATAGCTAGTAAAAGAAAAATGTTTTATCTAGCAAAATTAAAAATACAAAAACATGAATTTTAAAGAATGTTATCCTCATTACTATATAAATAAAAATTACGAAAATCACCTTCTATCATAAGAATGTGAACGAGGCTGAAGATCTCTGGACCAAGATCTTGACTTTGATCTTGATTTCCTTCCTCCTTTCTTTCGGCTGTATGTTCTACTATCTGAAGAACTGCTCGAGGAGGACCGTCTACGGTGTTTCTTTTTTCTCTTGCTTCTGCTTTCTTCTTCAGTATCTGATGACCGACGTCCCATTTCTATAAGCATAAATTTGAAGAATATTATTTCTAACATGGTGGCACAATGGATGAAATGCAATATATTAATTTTTTATTTCACTTATTTATTTATTTTAGAGATGGGGTCTCCCTCTGTATCCCAGGCTGGAGTGTAGTGGTACAATCATTGCTCACTGCAACCTGGAAGTCCTGGGCTCCAGCGATCCTTCCCCCAAGCCTTCCAAAGTGCTGGGACTACAGGCATGAGCCACCATTTCTGGCCTCAATGTACTGCTTTTTATAAAACTTTGTAAAATTTTTAAAAGTCTTATTCAAAGTAAAATTGTTTATGTGCCTGGCTTCTTGACAAGACTGAGAACAGTTCTTTATATCAATTATCTGATATTTTAAGTTTTATTTCTCATTAATTATATGACATTTTCTTTAGTAATCAACCAACTATTCCTTTATTCTTACATTCCCTAATGACAAAAGATATTTTACTATCTTAGAGTTGAATTTTTTTTCTAACAGAAAATTCTACATCTTTAAATAGCTAAAACCTCATTAGTCATCAACAAACTACAAACTGAAACAATGAACTATAATAATCATTTCACTTGTGAAACTCAGGGGAGAAAATATTAACTAAACTACTAAAGTTGATGAGGTTATTGAGAAATCAGTCAGCTCTTCACACACTGCTAGTACCTCTATAAGGTGGTAGAATAATCTTTTTAGAAAGCAATAAAACAATAAATTAAGCATATATAATAGATATTATATCTATAACAGATATCCACATTTGTATGTGTATATTACACACACACATATATATTTATATCCACATTAAGAAATACATACACAAGTGAGTAATAATAATCTAAAAATGTTGATGCTTTTTTGACAGAGAAATCCTACTTCTACAAATACATCTGAAAAAATTTTTCTAAAGGATATATTCATGAAAATATTCATCACAGCATTATTATAGTGGTATCCATTGAGATAATTTAAGAAAATATGTACATATGAAAATTAGTATTTAAATGATGCAATATAATTTTCATAATATAAAATATAGTTTTTCAAACTACTTCTATATAGTTATGGTAACACGGACATTTAGTATACAACAGAAAAAACAAATAGAACCTAAGGCTTTCATATTTAGGAATTAACTTTGCTGACCAGAAGCTTAGTTGTCTTACTTTAATCTTTAGATTCTCATATGCAATACTATTTTTTATTAAAATAGTTATTAGTTATCTTTCAAAGTCATATAAAAACAAGATCCATTCGTTGTAATCGCTTAGGATAAATAAAAGCTCACATCATCTTTAATATTTATTCAAAATAAGTTAAATACCATCACTATAAACAAAGTATTATGTTGGTGCAAAAGTAATTGCAGTTTTTACCATGACTTTTAATGGAATATATTTATATACATATAAATAAAATATATATTATCTATTTAATACATTAAATATATATTATGTATAGTATGTTTAACATTAAATATATTATATATTAAATATTAACTATATAATACTTAATATTAACTGTATATTTAACATATTAATTAATATTAATATATTAATTCTATATTATTTATACATTTAATAATTAATACATTCCATTAAAATTAATGGCAAAAACCACAATTACTTTTGTGCCAACTTATAATATGTTAAATTACTGCTTTGCTTTCAGAAGCATCAGGTGAGCCAGCCCCTCCCTGATTCCAATACAATACCAGTTGAAAAAATCTCTTAGGACTCAAATCAAAACTTTAAGCTATTTACCTAGAGCCAGAATTAAGGATTTTAAATGTAGCTCTGAACGTCCAAGTTGCTCACATGTCTAAGATTTTAGTTTAACAAAACACTGGGAAGACTTGGTTTTGAAGCTTTCAGTAAATCACTAACATATCTAAGCCAGTTTCCTCATTTAAAAAACGAAACTACAATAGGTAAAAGATTACCACGATACTTTCCAGCTTTAAAATGACTATGAAAGTGGCCAGGTGCAGTGGCTCACGCCTGTAATCCCAGCACTTCGGGAGGCCAAGGCGGGCGGATCCTGAGGTCAGGAGTTCGAGACCAGCCTGATCAACATGGTGAAACCCCATCTCTACTAAAAACACAAAAAGTAGCTGGGCGTGGGGGCATGCGCCTGTAGTCTCAGCTACTCAGTAGTCTGAGACAGGAGAATCGCTTGAACCTGGGAGGCGGAGGTTGCAGTGAGCCGAGATCGTGCCATTGTACTCCAGCCTGGGTGACAGAGCGAGACTCCATCTCAAAAAAAAAAAAAAAAAAAAAGACTATGAAATTATAAATATATACAACATGTATATATATGTAAATACAAACATACATTTAAATACAAACATAATTCAGATGTATATAAGGTATATCTGTACATACATATAAATTCAGATGTGTACATGATATCCATTTATACATAAAATATATACATATATCCATTATATATATCAAATAGATACCCACATATGTATGTGTGTATATTATACACACACACATATACTTATATCCATGTTAAGAAATATGTACACAATTGAATGATAATAATTTCATTTCTTGGCTTTTAATTCCTTTCTTGTTTTTACCTTTAATCATTTAAGAATGTTCTTCACAAACAAATAACCATTTAAATTAAGATGAGCTTTTACTATCTTGCTATCTTGTTTTAAAAAATACCAAAATAAGATTAAAGAAATTAAAAAGTATAAATTTGAAAGGATAGAGACTAGAAAACAACAAGAACATGAGATAGGTCAACAAACTTTTGGCAAGTGAAAAACACATGGAGAATTTAGAGCTAAGAAAACTTATTATCAGGCAACTGTAGAGAATTCCAACAGGAGAAAAGCAAATTCACATAGCAAAAATCAGAAAGGATCAGGAATTTAAGACACCAGATACCAGAGCAGGCACAATGAGGCCATGAGGCTAAAAACAACAACAAAAAAAATTGATTGAATTTATGTAGAAGTGTCCCCGAGTCCCTCCATTCTACCCAGCCAGGTGATACTCTTCCCCAGTCCTCAGAGGAGAGAACATTTATTTTGGGGAGAAAAATGAATCAAAGAAGCACCAGGTCCAAGGACACAGTAAAAAAAGACAGAGATGCCAAACTAAAAGTTAAAGAGATTAAGTTAAGTTAAAGTCTATAATCAAATAGAAAAGTCATAGCCCTCTGTGTGCTTGGATCCAAGAATTCTGAAGTCAAGCATATCTCCTACAATGGCAATTAGAGGATTCTTGAATATCTGCAAAAACTGAACAACACCTAAGAAAAGATATATAAGCATTTGAGGGTTCCCCCCAAAAAGGGCAGGCCCCCACCCAATCACCCTATAATGAAGCCTACTAGTTGACAAGTCCAAACCTTAAATACAGGTTACAACTGTATTTACAACATTTTTCTGTAAACATTTTTTCTGTTAACTTTTTGCTGAATATACAACAAAATATAACCAAACATGATGAAAGCCTTCACCATAAAAGACAGAAACTAAAACAGAAAGAAAATAAGCAAATGATAGTAAACCAGAGCATACAGAAGAAAACTTCCAAGAACAAAAATAACAGCTAATATCCTCAGATGCATATGACAGGATGATCCAGCAAACAAGACTAGGAGGAACATTTGGAGAATAGGACAGATAGCTTAAAATTTTAACAAAGGACAATTTAAAAAAACCACGCGCGCGCACACGCACACACACACAGAAGGCCAGGTACTGTGGCTCACGCCTGTAATCCCGGCACTTTGGGCAGCCAAGGCAAACAGATCACTTGAGTCCACGAGTTTGAGACCAGCCCCGCCAACATGGTGAAAACTGGTCTCCACAAAAAATACAAAAATTAGCTGGATGTGGTGATGCATACTTGTAGTACCAGCTACTCAGGAGACTGAGGCAGGAGGATCACCGGAGCCCAAGTGGGCGAGGCTACAGTGAGCCAACATTGTGCCACTGCATTCCAGCCTGGGAGACAGAGCGAGACCCAGTCTCAAAAAAACAGACAACAAAAACAATAAGGTTGGAAAAGAGGTTAAAGGACTCAAAAAAAGAAAGAAAGAAATAAAGAGACAGACATTTTACAAACAGAAGAGGATCAATCTGGAGGTCCAAAATGCACCAGATACGCATTCTATATAAAAAAAAAAAGAATAGAAAAGCTCAGCATAATGGCATAAGCCTGTAGTCCCAGTTACTCTGAACGCTGAAATGGGAGGACACCTTGACCCCAGGAGTTCAAAGCTCCAGTGAGGTATAATCCCACCACTGCACCCCCAGCCTGGGTGACAGGGTGAGATCCTGTCTTTAAAAACAGGAGAAAAGGGATGAAAAAAAATTACCCAAAAATTAAATTTCCAGGCCAGGCATGGTGGCTCACATTTGTAATATCAGCACTTTGGGAGGCCAAAGTGGGTGGATTGCTTGAACCCAGGAGTTTAAGACCAGCCTGGGCAACATGGTGAAACCCCTGTCTCTACAAAAAATCAGCTGAGCATGGTGGTGCACACCTGTAGTCCCAGCTACTTGAGGAGGCTGAGGCAGCAGGATCACCTGAGCCCAGAAGGTCCAGGCTGCAGTGAGCTGCAATCACCCTACTGCACTCTAGTCTGGGTGACAGAATAAGTCCTTGTTTCAAAGTTCCAGAATTGAAAGATGAATTGCCCTAAGTCCCTGGGACAATGATTTTTCTAAAAAGACATACACCCAGTATATCTCATAAAAACTTTAGACACCAGGAATATACAGAAGATCCTAGAAATTTCTAAAGACAAAAAAAATATGGGTAGCACAATAAAAGGCATATGGGTTTTCACAACACAGAAAACAACGGAGACTAGCCTTTAAAATGCTGAGAAAACGAATCTCAACCTAGAATCTCCATCCAGCCAAATCACTGTTCCGCTACGAGATTAGAATAAAGACATTCTCAGACATGTAAGGTCTCAAAATTATACCCCACACTCTCCCCTTTTCATGAAGTTACTCGACAGTGTGTTCCATGAAAAGAGTACAACAACAGACAACCCAGATTCAAAATATAAGTAATCTTATACTGAAGATACGAAAGACATCCCAGACTGATAGCATATAAGCAATACATCAATAAACAAGAAAAAAAAATCCTTTCCCTATAGAAGCTTACATTCTAGTACCAGCGATTTTCAAAATGAGGCCTGTAGACCCTTGGGGATCTCTACAACACTTTCAGGGGACTCAAGAAGTCAAAACTATATTCACTGTAACACTAAAACATTATTTACCTTTTTCATCGTGCTGACTTTTGCACTGATGGTGCAAAAGTAATAGTGGACAAAACTGCTGGCACCTTAGCACAAATCAAGGCAGAGGCACCAAATTATACTTAGTAGTCACTGTATCCCTCACTGCCATACAGTCACAGTTTAAAAAAAAAAAGCAATTTCAATTAAGAATGTCCTCAATAAAGCAGTAAAAATCATAAATTTTACTAAATTTCCACTTGAGTACATACACATCTTTTTAATATTCTTATGAAATGAGAGATACACGTAACTTCTGCCATATATTGAAGAACGCTGGTTATTTCAAGAACAAGCATTTGTGTAACTGAATTGCAACTTGAATTAGCTGCTTTTATTATGAAACATTATTTTATTTTAAAAACTCACTATAATTATGCAGACTTGAGTATCTGGAAAACCTTTTCTTGAAAATGAAGGGATCCTTCCATTTCAAGGAAAACAGTATTCATTGCTGATGATAAAATTCAAGCTTGCAAGCAAAAATTTGAATTTTAGATAATTTGTATTGCCACCATGAGAATGATAGCTTCTGAATACTTAAAAACTTCCAAGATCATCAGTGATATTAACAAACGTGAATTTTTGATATATAATGAAGGGTGTTAACATTAGAAAGATATGCCTAACTCAGTGAGCCAATATTTTCCAAATGGCCAATGCAAAATGTCACAAAATCACGCATGGGTAAAGATCCACTCAGAGTGTAAGTCAGACCAATAGATTTTAACATAATGGAGTACCAAAGGTCATCCATATGGTTTCAAAAACCATATTAAAACAGAACTTCAAGAAATTAACACTTAATCAACTTTTGGTGTGATACGAAAGACATAATTACCTGAAAAGGGTTACTAAAACACTTATCTGTATAAAGCCAGATTTGCTTCATAAACTTCAATCAAAACAGTTTATCTCAGTGGATTGAATGAAGAAGCAGATATGAGAATCCAGCCATCTTCTATTAAACCAGACATTAGAGATTTGCAAAAAAGGAAAATAATGCCACTTTTCTCACTAAGTTTGTTTTGGAAAACACAGTTATTTTTCATATCAAACATACTATTTATGTTACCATATTTTGGGTTTATTGTTATTAAGTGAATTCATGAAGATTTCAAAATTTTGTTTTAATTAATAAGGTAAATACTCATAGATATAATCCAAATAAATGTTATTGGAGTCCTCAACAATGTTTCAGAGTGTAAAGAGACCCTAAGACTCAAATGTTTGAGAACCACTGCTCTAAGATACCTACAGTCATTCCCATTCTCTATTTCTGTCCTTTATACTACATCTCTGAGTAAGGCAAAAAAAGTAGAAAAAAAGGAAGGGACACAGATCTATCTGTCTTGGGGGTGACCAAAAAAAGAGAAAAGGAGAAGGTGAGTATAAATTTTTTATTTGTTCTAATTACAAACCACATAATTTATCCATAATAGAAGGCTGGTTGATTACATTTAACACAGGTTAATGAAAGATAACAAAAGTCCTTCCTTGGAACATACCTCAAAATAACAAGAGCCATTTACAAGAAACCCACAGCCAATATCATACTGAATGAGAAAAAGCTGGAAGAATTCCTCTTGAAAACCAGCACAAGACAAGGATGTCCTCTCTCACCACTCCTATTCAACATAGTATTGAAAACTCTGGCCACAACAATCAGGCAAGAGAAAAAAATAAAGGGTATTCGAATAGGAAGACAGGAAGTCAAATCGTCTTTGCAGATGACATAATCCTATATCTAGAAAACCTCATCATCTCAGCTCAAAAGCTTATTAAGCTGATAAGCAACTTCAGCAATGTTTCAGGATACAAAATCAATGTGCAAAAATCACTAGCATTCCTATACACTAACAACAGACAAGCAGAGAGCCAAATCATGAATGAACTCCCATTTACAACTGCTATAAAGAGAACAAAATACCTAGGAATACAGCTAACAAGGGAAGTGAAGGACCTCTTCAAGGAGAACTACAAACCACTGCTCAAGGAAATCAGAGAGGACACAAACAAGTGGAAAAACGTTCCATGCTCGCAGATAGGAAGAATCAATATTGTGAAAATGGCCATACCACCCAAAGTGACCTAAAGATTCAATGCTATTCCCATCAAACTACCATTAACATTCTTCACAGAATTAGAAAAAAAACTATTTCAAAATTCATATGGAACCAAAAAAGAGCCCATATAGCCAAGACAATCCTTAGCAAAAAGAACAAAGCTGGAGGCATCATGCTACCTGACTTCAAACTATACTACCAGGCTACAGTAACCAAAACAGCATGGTACTAGTATAAAGGCAGACACATAGACCAATGGAACAGAATAGACAACTCAGAAATAACACCGCACATCTACAACCATCTGTTCTTTGACAAACCTGACAAAAACAAGCAATGAGGAAAGGACTCCCTATTTAATAAATGGTACTGGGAGAACTGGCTAGCCATATGTAGAAAATTGAAAGTGGACCCCTTCCTTATATCTTACACAAAAAATTAACTCAAGATAGATTAAAGACTTAAATGTAAAACCCAAAACTATAAAAACCTTAGAAGAAAATCTAGGCAATACCATACAGGACAAAGGCACGGGCAAAGATTTCATGGCAAAAACATCAAAAGCAATTGCAACAAAAACAGAAATTACAAATGGGATCTAATTAAACTAAAGAGTTTCTGCACAGCAAAAGAAACTATTATCAGAACGAACAATCTATAGAGGAAAATTTTTGCAACCTATACAACTGACAAAGGTCTAATATCCAGGGTCTATAAGGAAGTTAAACAAATTTACAAGAAAAAAAAGGAATCCCATTAAAAAATGGGCAAAGAACATGAACAGACACTTCTCAAAAGAAGACATTTATGCGGCCAACAAACATGAGAAAAAACTCAACATCACTGATCATTAGAGAAATGCAAATCAAAACTACAACGAGATATCATCTCATGCCAGCCAGAATGCAATTATTAAAAAGTCAAGAAATGGCCTGGCACAGTGGCTCACGCCTGTAATCCTAGTACTTTGGGAGGCTGAGCGGGGTGGATCATGAGGTCAGGAGATGGAGACCATCCTGGCCAACATGGTGAAACCCTGTTTCTATTAAAAATACAAAAATTAGCTGGGCGTGGTGAAGCGTGCCTGTAATCCCAGCTACTCGGGAGGCTGAGGCAGGAGAATTGCTTGAACCAGGGAGTCAGAGGTTGCAGTAAGCCGAGATCACGCCACTACACTCCAGCCTGGTGACAGAGTGAAACTCCCGTCTCAAAAAAAGAAAAAAAAAGTCAAAAAACAACAGATGCTGGCAAGGCTGTGGAGAGACAGGAACACTTTTATTAATAAACTGTTGGTGAGAATGTAAATTAGTTCAACCATTGTGGAAGATGATGTCACAGGCATTGTCCAGAACAGGTGATACTTTGAGGAATCAGCAGTGTGGTGATTCCCCAAAGACCTAGAACCAGAAATACCATTTGACCCAGCAATCCCATTACTGGGTATATACCCAAAGGAATAGAAATCATTCTGTTATAAAGACACATGCACGTTTATGTTCACTGCAGCATTATTCACAATAGCAAAGACACAAAATCAAACTAAATGCCCATCAATGATAGACTGAATAAAGAAAATGTGGTACATATACATCACAGAATATTATGGAGCCACAAAAAAAGAATGAGATCATCATTTGCACGGACATGGATGGAGCTGGAAGCCATTATCCTCATCAAACTAACACAGGAAGAGAAAACCAAACACCGCATATTCTCACTCATAAGTGGGAGCTGAACATTGAGAACACATGGACCTGGGAGGGGAACAACACACAATGGGGCCTGTGGTGGGGGCATGGGGGAAGGGAGAGCATCAGGAAAAATAGATAACGCATGCTGGGCTTAATATTTAGGTGCAGTAAACCACCATGGCACATGTTTACTTACGTAATAAACCTGCACATCCTGCACATGTACCCCAGAACTTAAAATAAATCCTTCCTTAGAGAAACCAAGAAAAGTTTGAAAAACCACTGTGACAAAACTATAAATATTTCAAGTGACACATTTACATTTCAGAAAAATTATACTGAAATATAATTAATCCCAATAAAAGAAAGCAAAAGGTCACCATATTTCTTTGTTATAGTTAACTTCAAACATTTATTCACAAAAGGGAGTGAATACTAACAGCAAATCACAAAGTAGATCCCAAAATTGTCTTCTCTATAAATGACAGGTACTGAAGTCCTACTCACCACCACAGACATAAACTTACCCCTAGATTTCCATAATATCATCAGCATGTAATTAAATATACTTGCCAATTCAAGACATGGTAATCAATTTATATTACATACTCCTAGTAAGGAAGAATTCTTTATACTTAACTCCACCAGTAAGGTGCAATGAATGGAAAGACACATTGATAGTTCTTTCTGATAAGGGCAATGAATGATGAATGGAGTACAGGCTTTTAGAGTCCTACAAGCTAACAATTTTCAATCTATCTGTAGGGGAAAGAGACAACATGGGACAGAGCTCCTATAGCTCTTGGTTTCCTGTTCTCACTCTAGTTCTTCCTGGTTGTAGCCTCGTGGTTGCAAAACTCACCCAACTACTCCCACTACAGAATTGAAGCCATGGCATGTAATGACTACAGGAGGAGATCAATTTACAGAAATATCTTAATGTAAAGTTCAGGTGCCTGATTGAAGAGGTAAAGCCAACATGTGGTCATTCAAGAAAAGAGAACTCAAAGGACTACACAAGTAGTTCCTTTGTCCAGTTATTGATAAGAGTACAAGAAGCAGTTATCTCTTTCAGAAAACAGGCAATCAGTTTGAAGAACAAAGATTCCCAAAGGACATGATAGCTTATAATTACTTCTCCACTACTCACTCATTAGTATATCAAACTATAATTTTCTTGATTCTGGACACATGGCCAGAAAAAGTGAAAACAATGGTCATTTCAATGGGAAATCCACCTCAAAGAAGAAAAGTAAAACTGGGGTGAAAACTAACATATTAAGAAATCCATAAACAAGTACACAACTCTTTATCTCAAAAGAGATAAAGAATTCTGTCAAAACACTTCTCCCATCACAATTAAAAACTTGCAAGCATCTCTCTTTTTAAAAAAGCATGATCAATCATAGGAATTTATCCCCAATGGTTTGAACATGAAAGCAGGAAATACAACTATAGATCTACTATAAACAACCCGCTTTCAGAACTTTTCCAATTCATAACACCCCTCTTTGTGAGACTAGTTGAGTTGGCAAGGCCAATTAACAGAAGGTGCCAGCTGTTTTTGTCGTTTTCAGATTCTGACATTTTTAGCCCTCTTATTGAAAAACATAAAGTGTTATATCACTTAGCATGAAATCTTTGCCTGCAAAGAAAGTGAATATTTATAAACTCTAAGACTAGAGAGGCTCTTAAAGGATACCTAGTTTCCCCCAAGGTTGCAACTGTCACACCTGCTCCAAATCTTAAACCTGGGAACTCTGCTTACCTCCTTCACTTAGAGCTTTTATAATACATCTAAGTTCAAAGATGACAACTCGAATGCTTTCTTGTGACAACATAAGACATTTGAATTTATTTATCTACTACCTAGTTAGCTGGAACATAATTGGGTTACTGCTAATTCTGAAAGTGTAAAAAAATATTTTTTTGTTTAGGTTTCCAGTGTGCATTTAAAGATACACAACCTCTGAGAGAGAAATTACGTCAAGGTTAACCTAAAATCAAGAGCAGGCAACATGCCTTACGGTGCATTGCAACATCTTGCAAAAGTAAACAGAGCCATATGCTCTTGGTCACATGCCACCAGTACAGAAGTCAAAGGAATATATAGTGTGTTTAAGGCGAGCATATTTATATTTCAAGAGAGGAACATCTATTTCACCCTGCACCACCTCTCTCAGCAAGCCAGTGTGAGCCAGAAAGGGTAGGGCGGAATCAGAAAGAGAGCTGGATCTAAGGCAGGGACAGTGGAGTGGATGGGATAGAGGGCACCAGAATCCAGCCTCCCTCTTGCTCCACCCTACCTAGAGCTAGTGAGGAAGCGCCAGGCTTATATTGCAAGATGAGCCAGGAAACCCAAAAGCAGCTATAAAGACCCAGGAACGTGGGGCGAGGGGAGGAGTCGGCGAACTCTCCGACATGTCCTCAAGACAGAAGGCCAAGCTTGAGGCCTGCGGCCACCCACCCACCCTACAGCCACCAGCCTTGACCCAAGGAGTCCTGAGCCTCCCAGGTGCGGGACGCATGCGCACGGTGACACTGCGCACGCCGCGAGGCCGCCGCCCACCCTCCACAGACACTGAGCCGCAAACTGCGCCAGGCCCCGCGTCGCCTCTCGCCGGATCAGGGCCTCGGAGCTCCGCAGCTACGGCTGCCGCTCCCTAGGCCCTGGTCGTGGGCATCACCTGGGTCCAGACCTTTGGGCTCACACCTCCCGTTGACGTGCAAGCGCCGCAGTCCCTGAGTCGTTTCTTTAGATCAGGGCGCCGCCGGCGTCCACCGAACTTGCTTCAGTTTAAGCTCAGCGCCTTCCTGGTTCTAGCGCCAGGCAGCTTCAGCCGAGATATCGAGTGCATCGATGGACGCTGCCAGGCGCTGGGAATGCCGAGGGAGTAGATTGTAACGCAGCCAATTTTTTGTTTGGCGTTTGTTTTGCGTGCCTGTTTATTTTGATTTTATTGTTACCAAAAGCAATAAAGGTGGGACTGGAGAGTGTTATTGTCTTAGTAGTCGTCGTTATCGTCATGGGTAATCAGTAAACAAATCTGCATCGTAGGAAGTTTTGTTTATGACACCTACCCGAAACAAAATTGGTTATCTCACGCTGGGGGAGGGGGAATCTCGCCCAACGATAATAAATCATGGGAGTGTGTCTGTATAGAGTCGTGTGTGATTAAATTGTAATGATTTATTTGCAAAAATGCATTAAAAGTCGGTGTTTCTTCTGCCCTGAAGGTGAAGGCACTCACAAGTTGAGTGCAAATTAGTTTCTCAGATTAAAGTAACTGGTTAGTAGTGGAATAGGAGAGAGCTGCCTGAGGCGAGGCGGGGAGCGGTTTCTTCTGAAAGAGAACTCAAATTTATAGGTGTGTGGAGTTTTTTTATTTAAACCAATAGAAATTAAAGAGACTCAGCATTTTCTGTAATTCATACTACATTACTTATTTTTCCTTAAATGGAAATTTTTTCCTCATTTACTCTTAAGCAAAGCTAAAAAGATAAATAAATTGTTGGACTGGGTTTTGGTCGACTATGAGAATCAACTCATTCACCACTGCTAGATAACCAAGCTACAGTTTTCCGCAGACATTTGAGATGGTGAAAAATCACCTCCACAATATATTTTTCGTAAATAATGTATCTTAACTAGCCAGTTTTGAGGCACCGTTTTAAAACTTAACTACTACAACACTACGTGTATATTTTAAATAATTCAAGAGCTGGGGAAACCCTTGGGGTCCTGAATTTTATTGGAACCTGTGCATCTGTCCACAGACTGTCAGCTGAGCTTTACCATAAATGTTTTTTTTTTTTTTAAACAAAAACTGTATTTTGAAATGTCCTGTCTCTGGAAGATATTTGCTGTTTAATGAAACAACATCATTGGAACTTTGTGAGCATTTATTAATATATGAATTTAAAACCTTGAAATATTTTTTAAAGTAACTTGCCTTAGGCCAGTGGAAATCTGTGGTCAGACACTAAAGATTTCTCATAGCTCCATCTGTTATCAACACTACTATTCCTAAATATGCAATGAGCCAAAAAGCTGAGATCATGGGAAAATCTATTGGTTTGAATTACACAATAGTTGTGTCTGTGACTTCCCTGATTACCTTCAAAGTGGTCATCTTTCCCTCAAGCTCAGTAGATGAAATATGACTTCAAACCTAAAAGTCATGTATTTAAAAAGGCAAACAAGTAGCTGGTGGGTCTCCTGATTCCTTAACCGACTTCTAACAGTGGTTATTTTTGAGTTATTTGTGAATATGTATTTAACACCTCAGTTTGAGAGCACCTTGAGCACCGTATCCTCTTAGCTCTCCCCATTACTGGCCCTTCTGCTAAATAATCTTAAAAACAGATTTTCATAAAGGACTAAAGTTGTATGGTTATTTTCCTCTGATAATATCAGAAAGTAGTTACAGAGAGTAACCCAAGACTCAATGTGAAATTGTTTCTAAATTCTTATAACTTTGGAAACTTTGTCCCTTTTGTGGTGTAACAAAACAAAAGCAAGTACTGATACAATGTATTCATACCTAAAAGCTATAGCTGCGGAAAAATTATAGACATTAGCTCTCCTAAAAGTGGCAAAAAAGAAATGTTTTAAAAAGGCAAAACAACGTTTCTAAAAAGCATGATATACATAATCCTTAAACTCACCAAACATGAACATTTTAATGTGAGTATTGTAGTATAACATAAGGTTATATCCAGCTTCTATCTACATCTATTTGAGAAACACTAATATATTAAGTTATAATTGTGTTCTCTTTTTGCAAGTGTTTCAGGTTGTTTTGACGGAACTTCTTAAATTATCTGCCAATTTGTTTTGATGCCTTAACCAATATACGGAAGATATACATATTAATGTTCTGTAATTCCTCTTATTTTTACTAAGAGTATTAGATCCAAAATAATGATCAAGTTACATTTAACTTCCAGAAAGTCTGCATTAATATTCGGAGTACTTGAAAATGCCCCCTAAGCCACACTTAAAGAGGTATATTTGTTTACACACTTAAATATAACATATGTAAATATTCTTTTGTGAGTATGTATTTGCATAGCCACACTTCTCACAGCAAGCCCTGTCCGGCACAATACAGATAAATGACTCAGGAATATAGATGTTCCTCTAATGTAACAAACCGTTCCGACGAAAATAGCCCAGAAATAGAATTTTAAATCGTAAGGGGGTTGGGGGTAGGCAGAGAGACCTTTACTCCTGGCGAGCGTCTCTTTTTTAGCTCTCCGCAATAAATGAAATTAGAGGGGGTACAAACTTAACGTCGATTTTTTTTTCAGACTCGAAAAGGGATAATCTCTTGTTTTTCAAATTAGTAAATAAACTCGGATGTTTCCCAAGATGCTAAAGAAGAAGTCCTGTAATTCACCATAGAGGGGTCCGGGTGCAGAGAGTAAAGGAGAAGGGTGGGAGTTCTGAGACCTCGGAGAGGAAACGAACGAAGTCGAGCTGTCCTTGACCGGGCGCTAAGGAAACACTTTAAAATGAGATCTGTCAGCTAACAGCTGCTGGGGAAACTTGTTAAATCGACCGGTCCCTTTTAGCGGGGTCTGTCCATAGAGGAGTCAGCTGGGCTCCAGGACACGAATAATAGAGCGAATAACACGGACCGAGGGGCGAGGAGCTTGGAGAAGACCCGGACTCAGCCTGCCTGCGAGCCGGGAAGCTCCTAAGAGAAGCTGCGCCGGTCGGAGAAGGTGCAGGCAACCCTGACTCTGGGCAGGATGATGCTGGGCGGTGGAGCTACGGCCGGCAGGGGTGGGATTGTGAGGGAGAGGCGGGGATGCAGAATTGGGATGCGGGGTCAGGATGCGGGAATGGGATGCGGGGCCTGTAAACTGCTGGGCGGTTGATGCAGGGCAGGGACGAGGAAAAGCAATGCGAAGCTGAGCATTGCGAGACACCCTGACTCGAAGCAAGGCTGTAGGGAAGGATGCAGTGTCGGGATACCTGACTGACTCTAAGAGCTGCGCACTTGTCAGTTTCCTCTTGGCCCCACCCCGCAGGGTCTATCCAGCTCCCCAGTGTTTAACTAAGTCGTGACACCAACGCAAAATCCACGCCTAATTAAATTAATTAGGGATTCTTGTCAATCCTGGATTAATGGCCAAGAGCACAGGCGGCAGGGGCTATCTGAAAACCTGAGCGGCCGGAGACCGGCCTTCTCTCCCCGCCCCCCCCAGTCCCCCTGTGCTGCCCTACCACTCCAGCCCCAGCCCGCCCGAACTCCAATCTCTCTCTCTCTCTCTCTCTCTCTCTCTCTCTCTCTCTCTCTCTGTTTCTCTCCTTTTCCTCTCCCCAATCCCCGGTAGAGGCGCGACTGCTACCCGGGAAGGGGGCTCACTCCGAGTTGCGAGGGGAGGTAATTTACTCAGAACAAGAGGCCGCTGTTAGGAAGTATAAATAGTGAGACTTCAAGCGCAGCGTCGCTATCAGATCTGAACTCTCCGCAGGAAGAATTGTCAAAGATCTTAACATTGAACAAGCGCGCTCCGGCAGGGAAGCATCAGTTCCCATTTCCCTCCGGCGGCCCCCGCCCCTTCTCTTCTCCTCCTCCTCCTCCCTCTCCTCCTCACCCTTCTCCCCCTCCTCCTCTTCTTCCTCCTCCTCCTCTTCTTTTTCTCCTTCTACTTCTCCTCCTCTTTCTTCTTTCTTCTCCTCTTTTTCTTCTTCTTCCTCCTCCTCCCTCTCCTCCCCCACCTCCTGTCCCATTGATGTGTTATTATTGGGGGGGCTGGAGCAGTAAAAAAAGAAGAAGGAAAAAAAGAGCGGGGCTCTGCTGGCAGAGGTTGAGCGCCGGGCTGACGTGCGGCGGCGATGGAAGAACTTACGGCGTTCGTCTCCAAGTCTTTTGACCAGAAAGTGAAGGAGAAGAAGGAGGCGATCACGTACCGGGAGGTGCTGGAGAGCGGGCCGCTGCGCGGGGCCAAGGAGCCGACCGGCTGCACCGAGGCGGGCCGCGACGACCGCAGCAGCCCGGCAGTCCGGGCGGCCGGCGGAGGCGGCGGCGGAGGAGGCGGAGGCGGAGGCGGAGGAGGCGGAGGAGGTGTAGGAGGAGGAGGAGCAGGCGGAGGAGCTGGAGGAGGGCGCTCTCCCGTCCGGGAGGTGGACATGGGCGCCGCCGAGAGAAGCAGGGAGCCGGGCAGCCCGCGACTGACGGAGGGTAACGACCTGACTGACCCCCGGCAGCGGTTCCCCTTCCCGCCTTCCGGACTCCTCTCGGGCGGGAGAGGACTCCGAGGCCCAGCGGGGAGGGGAGAGGGACACGGAGAGGGCCCTGGACCCCAGCTTTGTCAGCTAGAGTGATAGTGGAAGGGTAGGGGTCCGGTGGTATGCTCGGTCATGGGTGGGGTCCTAGTGTGTTGTGGGGGTGCCGGGGGGGGGGGGGGAAGCGTGTGGGGTTTGTGCGCGCCCTTCCCAGATGTTCCCATTCCACCGAAATGCATTTTTCACCAGCGGGAGGATGGGCCCGCAGCCCGGATGGCCCGCAGGCGGACGTGGAAGTTCGCGGGGCCGGGCTGCAGGAGGGGGTGCTGGACCAGACGGCGGGACTAAAGCTAGCCTCTAGCGCAGAGTTTGCCGGGAGGGAGAAGGGGCAGAGGTGGAAAGCTTAACCCTCCGGTCGCCTAGGTGTTTGGGGCCGCCAAGACCCCTCGAACTCCGCAGAGCCCCTGAATCTTTGGATTTTAGGGGCCAAAACTTCCCATTCTCTTTCAAGGTAGAAGGAAGCCAACGAAAGCTGAGGTCCAGGCTACGCTGCTTCTCCCGGGCGAGGCGTTTCGGTTTCTTGGTGTGTTGGGGGCGGCGGGGGAGGTGGGGATCTATATTTACACAATTCCTTTAGTGTTTTCAATCACCCAGTACTCGGTTCTCTTAGAGCAAAAATCCTTTGGTGCTAGCTCAGTGTTAGGAAACGTCTTTATCTCAATGGCAGAGCGTTCTATACCAATTCAAAGGAGTTCAACAATAAAATTGATTTGGCACTTGGTGCCTGCAGTAACTGGTGTACTGCCATATTTTTCCAATTAAGAAAATATGTGGCATGCGTGGAATCACATATTTAAGCAAGCAATTAAGTTGTTTATGACACGGTCTGTTCCTGTTTAGATCATTAATTGGAAATTTGGGGACAAAAATAGAGATTTTATTAAGTCTATGGATCAACTTGAAATTTGGACATGTCCTCGAAGCCCCAAAACTTTGAGTGGCATCCACTGTGTAGATGACATGTAATAGACAAAGCCTTCCCACCTCATTGGCAGAATTTGAAGGGTGTGTTTTCATATTTAAATTTCTATACAATATCAGTAAAAATACTTTGCTATTAAATTGGCCCATAATGTTTACTATAATGTTATCCACTTCCTTCCTAAAGAAAGGACAAATGTCCACAAAACTAACTCTGAGAACTAGAAAACACGGCAATATTTAAGATCACCGTAGCTAGAATGCGCGGCAGGGCCGAGATCTAGCGACTTTTCTTCCTCCAAACCAGCACCAGGTCTTCCTAAATTGGTAAAGTGGTGGAGTTACCGTCAAGGTGCCCAGTGCAGCCTCCCGGCCATGAGTCCACAACTACAGGCCCGAACTACAGGTTCGCCAGCGCGCCTGACGGCGAGGTTCAGGTCTGAACCCCCGGCGGGCGCAGTTCCTGGGATTGTTGATTTCCAAGCTCAGGGCAAGTATTAATTTCTCTTCAGACCGGCTCTTCCGGAAATGATTTTTAACACCCATGCTGGCCTGGATCCTGCGCTGGGAAGAACTGCAAACAGCCTCGACTATCTAAACTCAGCTTTGACTTCTTAAAACCCGGAGTCTCTGATTCGGGCGCAGAGGATAAAGGTTCCAGGGGGATATATATATGGTGGCTCTATATGCTCACACTAGAAGAGCTCGTTTTTAAAGGGAGGAGAAGGACAGGAAAGTGGCAACGGATGTGTGCAAACCCAGAGCAGAAAAATGCATATTTTATTAAACATCCGAGCTGCTGGTTGCATGAAAAGGCTTTGAGCAACCAATAGAAACCGAGGATCGCGAATATTCCGCTTGAACCTGTTGATCTCTGTGGGTTAAGCGTTTAGGGTCGAGTCTGCGTTTCCACGAGGGAGGGCGGAGAGAGAACAGAAAGAGCGGTTGCTTTCGCCCGCCACCGGAGGCTGGTTTTCCGCCTCCTGCCTTCTGGCCCGGCTTGGGCGGCGAGCCCTTTGGGCGGCCAACATGGCGTGGGCGCCTGTGCTCTTGCTACCCCGGTCGGGCAGGGGAGACGGAGATTACCTGGCTGTCCAGCGGACCTTATGCAGGGTTTGGCCCGAGCCCAAGGGCAGCGAGGGGCGTCTGCGGATACTGCTCCCTGTGCGGCACAACACCGGGGTCTGTTGCTCTCGCTGATACCTTTCGGCCCAATTGTTCCTAAATTAGACCAGCAAGTTTGCGGTAGGTAGACAGCCAGCGGTGGTGAGAGCTGGCCTGAGAACGAGCCAGCCTTCTGGGAATGGCCGGTGTGAGAGGCCAGTGGGTGGCCTTGCCGCGCCCTTATGTCCAGACCTTGCTCTGTGAGAGGCCTGGCGCTGCGCCTTTGATTTCTGTGAGTGCTCCGGAGAAAGTGAGTGCGAAAGTGAGTGGAAAGCATTTGGTGTTTGCTGGGGAAGGCCGGTGACTGGGGGGTGGATAGTGAGGCGGTGAGTCGAGGTACGTTTGTGAAGGAGGTGGTGGATGACTGCCCACCTTGCCCCAGGCGGCCGCTCAGACTTGACCTTTGCGCTTCTCCGGGATATTCTTCCTCCGGGTGGGTTGAGAAGCCGGACCAGGATTCCACGAGGGGGAAGGATTCTCTATTCTTTTTTGCGACAAATCTGGTAACAGGATTTGCTGTGCTGTTTTCGTCCGTGTGTGTGTGCGTGTGTGTGTGTGTGTTCGTGTGGATGCACGTGTGGCCCCGCTGGGGTGCCCCCTCCAGTGTCCCCGGAGCTGAAAGATCGCAAAGAGGATGCGAAAGGGATGGAGGACGAAGGCCAGACCAAAATCAAGCAGAGGCGAAGTCGGACCAATTTCACCCTGGAACAACTCAATGAGCTGGAGAGGCTTTTTGACGAGACCCATTATCCCGACGCCTTCATGCGAGAGGAACTGAGCCAGCGACTGGGCCTGTCGGAGGCCCGAGTGCAGGTACCCAGCTGCCAGGAGGTCGAGGGCCCAGGGAGCAGAGAGAGCCTGGGGTTGGAAAGAGGCTTGGGGGACACACTCGGGAGGTGGTGCTTCTAGTGTCTGGTGTAAGATGAGAAGGAAAGAGATATCTTTACTAGAGGTCTTATTTTCCAAAGTAGATCTTAGTCCTATAGCACTCCCCTCCCTTTTTTTTTTTTTCCATCCTAACATATGTTCCCAGAAGAAGAAAGCTGTGCTGGGCTTTCTCCCAGAGTTTCTATAAACCACACCCCCCTTGCCTCGCGCTGGCTTTAATGTGGTTTAATCCTAATGGGCCTACTTTTATAAGGCTTAAAAAAAAAATCCCACAGAAAACGTTTTATCTCTGGATGCCTTAAAAGTTCCAAAGAGTATTTTGCTCTCTGGAGTTGGATTTCCTTGAAAGTCTGCTCTGCAGGGTCTAGGTTTGTCAAGCGGATATCCCAATTAGGTTTATAGATGTGCAAACTATAAAGAAAATTAGTAACTGTTAAGTGCAGAAATTTACAGTCTGCTGTTAGCGGTCGATCTCAAACTGTGTGTGAAATAGCGGAGAAATAAACGCATTTTGGTCACTCTTTGTTCATTCATTTAACCAAGGCAACGAAACTGACCCTAAATAAATTAGATTTTAAAACAAACCACATATATTAGTATTTATATTTCCAAAGCCTGCCCTCCAGCACGTGCCATACCCAATGAAGTTAGGACTGAAACAGATTTTCTTTATTGGTTGTGGAGGCAAATGTAATAGCAAAAATAGGCTTTGGGGGCATTTAAAGGAGCAAATTATGTACACTCACATACACATATCCTTCTAGCTTTAGGGGGAACAAATTTAAATGTTTCAGATTGTATTTCCGCTCAAATAATAAAATAGAATAAAATGATAGTTATTATTGGTTTGAACACATGGAGCAGTTTTAGGCCCGCACATCTGCAGCTGTTACAAAGTATCGCTGTAACAGATACTCTCTCGGTCTCTGGGCACAGAGACCACCATCTGTAGCGAACTATGCACAATTCTTAAGGGGCTTCCCCACATCTTGTAATAGGATCAGGAAAAAAAAAACAGAGCAGTCACGTTGAAGAGGAAAAGTAATAATAGGCTGCCTTGGTCATCACAGCATCAGCAGCAGAGCCTTCCTTTTTAAGCCTCTCCTGCTTCGCTCTGTGCACTGAGATCTCCAGAGGCTCAGCAACCCCTTAAAAACATGATGATAATTATTACAGTTATGATTATTAGTATCTTAATTCCAACTCTTCTAGGGGAAAAAAAGGCAAGAAGCCTCAGGCCATGTGAATTATACAAAGGATGCCACCCTGGCACAAAATCCACCCTCTGTTGTACTAAATAGCAGAGAAATTTTTGAAGATTTACATTGACTATGACACTTGCTTTCAAAAACATACCAATGAAAGCTCTGAAGCAGTATTTTTACTTTAATGGGGTTTTTAAAACTTTAATTTGTGAGTCAATCAATATGCTTTATTATTGAAAGTGGAATACAAAAGCAAGCTTTATTTGAATTTTAAAAAATCTGTCATACTGCCTGTAAAAGTTGTCAAGTTTAAGCAGGTAACATCCAGGAGAACAAAGTACCTAAGAGTTACTTGCTTTATATATACTTCATTCTCCTTTCGCTGAGTGCTCTTCTTTTTTTCTCTTAAGAAGTGAACTTTATTGTTGTTTCACACTTTTATTTACATTTTAGTTATTTTCTAGATGTTTTCCTACTATCCTAACTGCAAACAGTGGCTTTTTCTAAAGAAGCAAATTAGATTATCATGATAATGGTGCATAATTATTCTGCTACTGTGTTTCACTCTGCTGCACAGCCGAACAGAGAAATTCTAAACTTCTTTGTAGTGAGGCTTTTATGACACTAATTACCTCTCCCCAACCCTTACAACTCCTTCTCCGCAAAGGAGTCATTATTTGCTCTGGTGTTTGGTTTTTCTTTAAGATGAAGCTAATTAACATTACAGGCTATTAATGAACACATTCTTCTCAGGTCTTAACTGGGCAAATATCTAAACCATTATCATGTTGGTATCAGGTACCAAGCAGAGTTTTAGGCCATGGGGACTCTGTTATGTGAAAAGATGAAATCAGGACTAATAGTAATCTATCCTGTGAAAGTCTATAAAATCTATCTTTCTATTTCTGTAGTTAATTTACATGTTTAACTTTGGAATTTGAGGCTGTTTTATACAATTCAAAGATTGCTTGCTCTATCTCCCAATTCTTGTCTAAACCATGACTCTTTTCTCTTTGTACTTTTGTAATTTAAAAAAATTTTTAGTCATAACATCTAGGTTTTATTTTTTTCCCCCTCCAACCTATAGGTTTGGTTTCAAAATCGAAGAGCTAAATGTAGAAAACAAGAAAATCAACTCCATAAAGGTATGCTTCTTATACAAGGAACATTTGATAGTCTGAGCAAAGAGAGAAGTAGTGAATATTACTATTACAATGACAGAAAAAAAGAAACCTCAAAAATGACAATAGTTCTTGACTTAATAATCTTCAAAGGCTGTTAATGGAGTCCTAAAGTTTGGGAGTAAGTTACATTTATTTAAATTTTGGATGCAGTTTAGAAAGATAATAGTCCATTTTCAAAGGAATTAGTTCTGTCTTGTACCATTTGGAACCCTGAAAAATGCTACAAATGTTAACCTCACATTATTTTTCTTTTGTACTTTTTACAGGTGTTCTCATAGGGGCCGCCAGCCAGTTTGAAGCTTGTAGAGTCGCACCCTATGTCAACGTAGGTGCTTTAAGGATGCCATTTCAGCAGGCAAGTACAGCCTAGTTTCAAGCTGTTTTTAAATATAAAAATACCTGAATGTTTGCTTGAACTGTTGAACATCACCTGTCTCTGAGCCCAGATGTCAATGTCTGCATAGTTGGAGAATCATTTTGAGATGATATAGTGGACCCACTACCCTTTAAAAACCTATACGGTATTAAAGGCCTGAATGCCTAGTCCATTCTGTCCTCATGGGAACCCCTGAAGGGGCCTGGGGGCAGTAACTGGTCCTTTAAAAATACACTAAAGATTGCCGTTAGAGAGAGAGGAAGGAAAAGCCTTTTGATTAAGATTTTGTCAAATCCAATACAGAGGTTAGTCCTAAGGTATTTCTAAGGCAACCCTCTAGATACTTTTCTAGGTATTTTCTACCTCTTAGTCACATCAAATAACTCTGACAGAAGAAAAATAAACACAAGTACTCCCAGCTCATACTTTTGTTTTTTCGTTCTTTTGTTTTTAAATCTGTTTCTGCAAACAAAGCTTCATCTCTGGTAAAGAGAGAAGTCTTGGTCTTCCCAGGGCTGCCCTGCCTTTGCAATCCCTTAGCCATAAAGAAACCTTTAAGAGTACCTTTTAAAAGGACAGCCTGCAGCAATGATTTAATCCTGGGAAATCCCAGTGCTCTGAACTCCCCACTTTCCAAGCCTGAGGGCGAAATCCTTTCCCAACCAGTGTCTGACCTTCCCTATCCTCAGCCAGGACCCCTGCTTGGCATGGCTGTGATGTCATGAATTAGCTCTCAGTCTCCAGTGACTTGGACCGGGGAGACACATAGGTGTGCCCATGAATTGAGAGTCGGTGTTAGGGAGATCTTAGCTCTCTTGGTGCCACAGGACTCTGGCATCCTGATGCTTGGCTTTGGAAACAAGAGAGAATGACTGAAGAAAGAGGGAGGGGTGACTTTAAAAGGAGACCTTTACTACTCAAAAGGTAATCTTTGGGCCAGCAGCAACAACACCGTCTGGGAGATTGTTAGAAATTCAAAATCTCAGGCCCCAACCTAGACCTTGTGAATCAGAATCTGAATTTTAACGAGATCCCTGGGTAATTGTTATGGCAATAAAGGTTAGAAGTACCGACTCACAATTGTGCCTATTGTGGTGAAGATGGAGTAACTTCCCTGAATGACATTAAAAAGTTGCGTAGTTTGCTTGCTGATACTCCGTTGTTTTGTTAGTGGGGTAAGAGATGCATGGCAGCATCAAGAGAAGAGGGTAAGGATCCTCACCCGCAGTCTTTCCAATATACCATTTCAGCCCAGTTCCCAGGGGAGACGGCCACATTCCTGCAGAAGGGGGTTCCCGGGGTCCGGGGAAATAAGCCTACCCTAAGCGAGTTTCGGAGACCCAGGGGACACTGGAGTATCCATGTGGAACCCCAGATTCAGCAACAGGCTGAGAAGGTCACTGTCGGAACAAGATGCACAGCCAAATGCCCTCTCCCCGTGCCCAAACACAACCCAACTCTCTCTCTGGCCAAGCTGGACGCCGTTAATGCTCTGTTTCTATTCTGTTGTCACCCTAGGATAGTCATTGCAACGTGACGCCCTTGTCCTTTCAGGTTCAGGCGCAGCTGCAGCTGGACAGCGCTGTGGCGCACGCGCACCACCACCTGCATCCGCACCTGGCCGCGCACGCGCCCTACATGATGTTTCCAGCACCGCCCTTCGGACTGCCGCTCGCCACGCTGGCCGCGGATTCGGCTTCCGCCGCCTCGGTAGTGGCGGCTGCAGCAGCCGCCAAGACCACCAGCAAGAACTCCAGCATCGCCGATCTCAGACTGAAAGCCAAAAAGCACGCCGCAGCCCTGGGTCTGTGACGCCAACGCCAGCACCAATGTCGCGCCTGTCCCGCGGCACTCAGCCTGCACGCCCTCCGCGCCCCGCTGCTTCTCCGTTACCCCTTTGAGACATCGGCAGCCGGCCGTCTTCCCGCCTCACTGACCATCCCTTGTCGCCTTTCGCATCTTGGACTCGGAAAGCCAGACTCCACGCAGGACCAGGGATCTCACGAGGCACGCAGGCTCCGCGGCTCCTGCCCGTTTTCCTACCCGACGGCCTAGAATTGGGTTTTGTAGGAGCGGGTTTGGGGGAGTCTGGAGAGAGACTGGACAGGGGAGTGCTGGAACCGCGGAGTTTGGCTCACCGCAAAGCTGCAACGATGGACTCTTGCATAGAAAAAAAATCTTGTTAACAATAAAAAAATGAGCAAACAAAAAAATCGAAAGACAAACCGGAGAGAAAAAGAGAAAGGGAACTTATTTCTTACTGCTATTTGGCAGAAGCTGAAATTGGAGAACCAAGGAGCAAAAACAAATTTTAAAATTAAAGTATTTTATACATTTAAAAATATGGAAAAACAACCCAGACGAATCTCGAGAGACTGGGGGTAGTTACCAACTTAAATGTGTGTTTTTAAAAATGCGCTAAGAAGGCAAAGCAGAAAGAAGAGGTATACTTATTTAAAAAACTAAGATGAAAAAAGTGCGCAGCTGGGAAGTTCACAGGTTTTGAAACTGACCTTTTTCTGCGAAGTTCACGTTAATACGAGAAATTTGATGAGAGAGGCGGGCCTCCTTTTACGTTGAATCAGATGCTTTGAGTTTAAACCCACCATGTATGGAAGAGCAAGAAAAGAGAAAATATTAAAACGAGGAGAGAGAAAAATAATATTAACACAAAAAAATGCCACAGACAATGATTTCTCTGAGAAATTATTATGGCAAAACTGTCTGGACTGCTGACAGTAAATTCCGGTTTGCATGTTACTTGTATTCCATTGATGGTGTGTCTCCTCCCACCCCCTTATCTCCCATGCACTCACTCCATTTTCATCTTCACTATGAAAAACAGTACCAAAAGCATCTGGAAATTGATATATATATATATATCCATATATATATATCATATATTTGCCATATATATATATATATATATATATATATATATATATATATTTGCCCTGTCTTTGATCCTGGGGAACAAAAGAAAAAAGTCAGAAAGGGAAAAAATTACACTCATTGTCCTAAGAAGACAGAGGTGGGCAGAATATGTGGGGAAAGGAAAAAGAAAACAAGACCACCAAATGAAATAATGAAGGTACAGCGCCTCGCTGTGCCAGACACAGTAGGCCCTCAATCAGTATTAGTTCCCACCATTCCCCTTTTCTTGTGTTCCTTCTTGTTGGTTTCCTGAAGTCCTATTTGAAGACAGTGCTTTATTTCCCCCTCTCTATCCCGTCAAATTCACCTTAAATAACACCCAGCTAGATACAGGCACTAGGTTTGTGTAAGATATGTTGATACACACGAACAAAGTTTATTTTGACTATAATGTGTGGACTGACTTTCAACATTTGCATTTTATCTCACAAAGGTGTATCTATTCAAGTAACCTTGGTTTTTTTTTTGTTTTTTTTGTTTGTTTGTTTTTTGTTTTTTTTTCTTTTGGTTGTTTGTTTCAATTCATGTAGCTATTTAAACTGGGATACCTTGGACTAAGCCAGTCTGTATCCCAATTCGCTAGCAAGCCTAAGTTTGTGGGTTTTTGTTTTTGTTTTTGTTTTACCTTCTAATTTACAAGAAAGAGGAAAAGCTCTTCTAACTGAACTTTGGTATGCGGTTGAGCTTTGTAACTATTTGTTCTCCATGAAAACAAAATTATTTATATTTGACATATTTTTTCTAGTGTATTAAGTTATTTTAAACAAAAGATGTTATCTCATGACGTGTTGTCAGTACAAAATGTGTCGCCTCCAATTCTGTTAAACCTTTTAAATAAGTGCCAAGTTATTAATTGAAGACACTTTGCAATCAATTGAATGAAAATATCGTTTCATTTGATGGGGTTCGCGTCATCTTTGTTCCTGTTACTATTAAAATATCCGGGATAGTCTTTCCCTTTTCCCTTTTGATTAATGCGTATCACTCTCTCGAATATACCAACTTGGAAAAGCGCTTGCCTCTGCTCTTACGTGCCGCAGTCAAGGGGCAGTAAGAAGGGTGGCTCTGTGGCTGTCGTTAGCGCTGAGCGCATTTCCGCCGGCCCCCTCCTTTTTATCCACCCAGCATAGAAACAGGGTTATACCAAATTAATGAAAGAACAGATAAGAAGTAAAATAACATAGGATAGAGTAACTTCCTTCCCCAAGATGGACTCTCGTTATTCGTTTTGCTATAATTCCAACCTTTATCTGGGGACACTTTTGGGAGGAAGGAAGGAGGGATCCTGCGGAGCGAAATCAACCTGGGTTTGGTATGGCATAATCGACAATCAGCCCCAGTTCGTTGACCCTCTCTGGAGCGGGGCAGGTGCTGACTTCGGAGCGGGAAAAGAGCCGCAAAGGCAGGCAGGCCAGGGCACTGTGGAGGGCGGATTCCCCATCTGACACTCCTGTTTAGGGTTGGCTGAAGCAGCTTCTTCATTGGTTAAATTTAGAAGATGGAAGCCAGAATCGGGTTTAGGAAAAGCCTGGCCTTGAAAATAATGAGGAGCTCTCTCTCCCCATGTCGTGGCCCCCTTCTTCTGGAAGAAATCCCACTAGTAAAGCCCAAAGGTGCTGCCTGTGTGGGGATAGTTGGAGACTTTGAAGCCTCTGCCCTGACCATGTCCAAGGCAGGAACTTTCCTTCCCGCGCGGGCTCTTGTGATGACGGGACCTTCCGCAAAGACTGAAGGAGTCCTGAGCGTCCCCTGGGACCCCCCACCCTCGTGCTGGAGGGTGCGTAAAACCCCTGCCAAAGCCCCACATCCTCCAGCAGTGTTCCCCACCACCCCCACTTGGCCCTCTCCCAGGTCTTAGCTCGTATTCAAAGCTGTTCCTCAGCATAGACGTGGGCGATAGGTTTCTTTCTTTTAACTTTCAAAGACCACTGAACAGGATTTGGGCCGTATTCAGTGCGCAGGCCTTGCGGGTCTCCTGGTTGATGAACGTCGGTAGTTTTTAATAATAAACATCTGCCTGCGGGCATGGTACGCCCTGAAGCAGCCAGGCCATCCGCCGTGGTCCTGTCGCCTCCAGCGAGCTCCAGTTGGCACCGGGGCCGGGGGTCCTAACAGGCAGGCTCCAAGCTCCAAACCCTAATCCTAACTTAGATCCCAACACGGGTTCGGACCCTTGAGACCCTGGAGCAGGGGAGATGGTGGCTCCCTCTTGGGGCCAGTCTGCCCCAAACGGCGGAGCGCGGGGGAAGCCCGAGGTCAAACGAGGCAGTGCGTCCAGGCCCTGCTGGCGGAGGCGCCGGGTATCGGTACAGGGGCGCAGTGACGTGGCGTGGGTGGGTCGGGAATGTCCCGTGCGATAGGAGCCGGGTGGGTTCGGCGCGGAGACCCGCGGGAGTCGGGCCGCGGCGGGAGCGCGGTGGGCGGAGAGGCCCGCGGAGGCAGCCAGGTCCGGCGAGAAAGGCCAAAATTTCTTGGCCCCATTCGCAGTGCTCCACTCGGGCACGGCCTGTGGGACCAGTGCATCCGGGGAGCTCGCGGCGACCTTGCCTCCTCTTCCGTCTGCTCCCCCAAGACTAACGGAGGACAGAGGCCGCTTTCCTTGGCCCTGTAGGGTCTCGCCCTTCGGGTCCAGACTCCCGCAAGGCCTGCTCTCCCGGAATGCCAGTGTCCAAACTCTCGGGCAGGCGCCTCGGTGTGTGAACAAGAGTTCCAAACTCGTAGTTCCCCGAACCATCCCAAGAAGGAGTCTGAGGAATTCTTCACTTTAAATTTAAATAAGGCCCAACATGCTTGTAGTTTGGGTCGAAACTCAATAATACTAATATAATTAATAAAGGACACCCCCATCCCCTGCTCCCCAAATCTTTTGGGCATGCAAAACTTTCCCGAGTTGCAAAATCAATGACTGGGAAAAACTGAGTTAAAAGAGATTGTTTAAGACATCATTAGTGTTAAGGACCCTATGATACAAGAGACACAGTAAGATCGTAAGATCGGTGCCTTTGCTTGGAGCTGAACTGATGTACATCTATTTTGAGTTTTTCCCCAGATTTATAACTTTTTTGGGTCCTCAGATGGTAATACTTTAGTATAATGCAATGCTCAAATTTCGGAACTATTTCGATTTGTGAAAAATGCCTCTTTGGCTTCAGAGACATAGGATCCTGTTTTTTCTTCACAAATCAGTTTACATCATAAATTGCAAACATTTGCGATAAGATCTCAAGATTGTTTATTTTACATAACCTCAAGCACTTGACTATGTTAAACACCAGTACAGAAAGTCAGTGAAATCAGTTTAATGTGTGTGAGGGAATTAAAGGATCGCTCATTTTCATCACATAAACAAAGCATTTAAGATTGTTTTGATTGTCAGTCTCCCAATTTTTAGTCATACAACTGACTATTAATTTAAGAGTCATTCTGTGTAAAAATAATTACTGAGGTTATATCCTGCTTTAATTAAATATTTCTGGGCAGAAGAAAATGGTATTGTACATTGGGAAGTGGGGGATTGTTTTTAATATTATATTATTTTAGTTCAAATGGAAATGAAAGTCTGCAAACTCCAACGGGGAAAAAAGGCCTGAAATGGTTTCTTAATATGCCATTAAAACAGTTAGCCAAAATACATTAAAGCAATATCACAAACCCAGAAATAATAAATATGTCATTCTAATGAGAATGTTAACTTACAGATAATTTATTCAAGGTAGTTTTTACATTTCACATGGAATGTCTTATTATGACCCGGTTGATTACTGTGATGCTTGTTCTTCAAAATCTAATTTATATAGGCCTGCAATATACATAATTCATAACTCCTGTTGATATACGTATACACACCCCGAATTTTAAATCTTTACAGTATGTTTGGATGTTTACTAGCATGTTTTCAAGACGACAAAAATAAAAACATAAAAAGTGTTAAACATCATATTGAAAGCAAGTGCTTGCCCTGCCCTATGCCTGAAGGCAAAGTAGCTGAAAATGAAAAAATTAAAAAGGATTAGATAATTTTCAAGCTCAGGCATTGAGTGAGCACTGAAATATTTCAGACAAAAAAAAAATCTTGTATAAGAAATCTGAAAATCCCAAGAAAGACTTACAGATGTGAGTGTATAACACTTCTGATGCCTAGACAATTTTTTTTTGGTATCTAATTCATGAAACAAAAAATCCTCGAGTCTCGGGGTATTTTGTTTTGGGTATTTTACATGTCAGTCAAGGTAACCATTACATATGCCTTCGGTGCAGGAAAGTTTAGTATAATACTTACGCAGAGTTCTATTGGCATGAGGAAAGGTTTTAGAATATAATCAAATACATCAAATAGGGAGGAGTAAACATGCTTCTTTTCTTGCTGAACAACTCCTCATATGTCTTGAGTAAGGATCTTTGTAGACTCTTATTCAAGCAGAATAGTGTATGTTTAAGAGTACACACTCTGGAGCTATGCTTCACTGCTGGATTCAAATTTCACTGCTACTGTTTACCAGTCCTCTGATTTTGGACAAGTTAATCTCTCTGTCCCTCAGTTTCCTTATCTGTAAAATGTGGATAAAAATAGTGTCTATCTCATGGAATGGTTAGGAGGATTAAATGAGTTAATATTTGTAAAACCCTTAGAACAATGCCTTGCACATGTATACTAAGTACTAAATAATAATTACTTTTATTAAAAGGCCAATAGACATTGACCTTTGTAATAAAAACCTTAAAAGAAAAAAACAATAAAGTGTTGCAAGACAAGAAAAGCTTTCTCTTGTGGGCAAGAAGAAAACATTGCCTGTTATTTTGTGATTCTGGCTAATTGCTTAGCCTGTGTGAGCCTCATCTAGAAGATGTGACAATTGTCACAATGTAGCAGTGTAGTTAGGAGGTTTACCTGGAAGAGCAATTTATAGGTTGTGTGTCTCTATATGCAAGATAGATAACATTGTTACTCTGCCATGCACAGTTAATAAGGTGAGATTTCAGGCATGGCACTTGTCCTCAAGGAGCTTACCATCTGGGCAAAACAGTTCATAAATACACATGATAGTGCTAGGAAGCATGTGCTAAATGCACTTGCTTAAAGGTATTAGGACACATAATCTGTGCATCTGAATGGCCATATAACACATGTGGGCCTGTTGCCCTGGTTTTGGAAACTAAACCTTCCTTGGAAATGAGTAGTCTTATAAAGGAATGGTGAAGCGACACCCAGAGGTTAAGAAGCGCACTTCGTTAGGACTAAATGTTTACCATATGTTGTCGTGGTTTGTGTTCCATAGCACCATCTGCATTTTCCTTGGCTGCCCATGTTTACGGAGCATTAGCAGCAAAATGCCAAAAGATATAAAGGCTGCTGACCAAGGATCTTTAATAGCAATTTGAAAACACATATAAAACAAAGAAAGGAATGTTTAATTATTACTATAGGGACCTGTAAGATGAACAACTGAGTTACAATTACAGAGTAAATTAAGAAGGACCTCTTTCTAATGTCTAAATTTAGGTACATCACTAATATTGTCCCATATTTTATATAATATCTATGAAGAGCCAAGTACTTTTTATACATCTTTATTTGGGATGTGTTGTCATAGTATATGGCTAATTTTTAGAGGCAGATATTCTTGACTTCAAATCTTTGCTATACCAACTATTAGATGTAAAGTTTTAGGTCATTTCTTAGCCTCCTAAAATCTATGACCTCTTAGTGTCCTGCAGCACACACCTTGCCAATTATTGTGAGGATCAAATAAAAATAAGTTATGTAAGGTCCCTGGTACATAACAGGTTTCAACAAATATACATCTCCTTTCTACTTCCATTATTTACCTTTTAAACTACTGTCACATAGAGAGGATTTTTAATTTACCTTTTTGTGATTAGAAGCAGTTTTGAAAAACTTTGGGAGGTGGTGTGCACTTTAATTCCAATCTCTTATTGTAAGTATTGATAATGCGTGTTTATGTTGTGTGCACTGGAGTTTGGAACAAAGCTCTCTTCAAATCTTGCAAAAATTTTTAGAGATTTTGAGGGACTGTGATTTTAGATCTGCCCCTTTGTGTAGAACAGAAAGGACTCTATCTTTCCCCCCGATAACTTGAGGACGTTCTTAATGTGCAGGTTACCCAGAGTCTCTGACCTTCAGTCCTCTCTATTCTGGAATGTCAGCATACACATGGAGCCCTGGCATTAACTCTCTAGTCACTTTGATATTAGATTGATTGTCCTTCTGTTGCATATTTATTGAATACATTTCTATGCTTCCGTGGAAAGGAAGAATAAAATAAACTGCCCTTAAAAATGACTTCAAAAAAGTCTATTAGTCTATCCAAATTTTTAGTACTTGTGCTACATTGTTTTGTATTATGTTTACTGGCATTACTGGCTTAAAATGTTATTATCTGTCTTGTGTGCAATGTATTTATTTACTGAAATTCTCACTTGTCAGCAGTTGTGTTTCTTTTAAGGCTTACATAATTTCCATTAAAATTAATCTTGCCCACTGCTTGCCTAAAAGGGCCCAGGATTCTCCCTGGGTGAGTTTCAGTTCTAGACTTCCTTTAAAAACTTTTTAGACAGGTGAGATTAGGTAAGAATAGCCATCAAAGGAAGCTTTGGAAAGAAAAAGGCAGGTCCTCTGATTTGCCTTGGTAGTAGCAGAGAAGTGTGTTAGACAGAATAGTGCCCCCTCCAAAGATATCCACATCCTGATCCCTGTAACCTGTAAATATGTTGGTTTACATGACAAAGGGGGTTAAGTTTGCAAGTCAGTTGACCTTAAAATAGGGAATGTATCCTGGATTATTTGGGTGCATCCCCTGTAATTACGTGGGTACTTAAAAGAGGGAGGCCAAAGAGGAAAGTCTTAGAGAGATGTGACTAAGGAAGAATGTTCAGAGAGATGCAAAGTTCCTGGCTTTGAAGCTGGAGGAGGCAGGGAGTGCAAGTGGCCTCTAGAAGATGAAAAAGGTAAGGCAAGAAATTCACCCAGAGTGTGCAGAAGGAATGCAGCCCTTTCTATACCCTGATTTTAGTACAGTGAAACTTGTGTAAGAATTCTAGGCTACAGAACTGCAAAATAATCAAGTTGTATTGTTTTAAGACACTAAATTTATGATAATGTGTGGTAGCAGCAATAGAAAACAAATGTAGGCAGTTTCTGAATTGTTTATATGTGTAAGAGCTTCTCGTCATTTTTTAATGCCAGGGGACCTTCTGAGTGTTCAGTAGCAAGAGTCCTCTCAAAACTCAGGGCCAAGATATTTAGCCATACCCTCGAGTATGCTGTTACTCAGCCATACAGATTTCTATATGCCATATAGCAGAATTGCCACAAATCTCTCATTATAAAATGAAGCCTCCTATAGAGGAAATCTGCAAAATTATGTATATTCTTTTATAAAAAGTGAGTCGGCAATGGAAATCGTTGTCTTGTTTTATTCTCTTTGTTCTTATTCCTTCTTTGTCATCTTCTGCTTATTATTATTTACCTTTTTTGGTATTTAATATAAAGAAAAGGACTGTTAGTTTCAAGCTCTGAAGTTCTTTGCTAATGCACTGACTGAAAGGGAACAGCCTGGGCAATTGAGCTTGTCTGTCAAGTTGGTCAAGGTGGAGAGTAATGTGGTCTGGGGTTCCCAGAGCCCATTGGACCTTTGACCTTTTCTGTTGAGACTATTGATCTAGGTTAATAGTCAGTACCAGTTATGCTGTTGGAAGGGTTGTGTGCCTGTATGTGATTCCTCATTGAGTACAAATGAGGCTCTGACTAACTCAGAGGGTAATTGGTCCTTTTTGTAGTTTTCCAAGATCAGGGTGGGGAATTAGAATAGATAGGCTTTGACAGGCAAGGTGAAGATTCATTTTTGGAATGTCTGCCATTGTATCAGTGACAAAACAATGGATCTGCACACTGAGTTGATTACCTCTTTCATACCATGAACTCTGTTCACCAGAGAGCTGCTCATAGAATCAAGTGGGGTTAGGAATTTCTGGATAACATGATAACTCCTGAGATTAGTGGCACAGTGAGATGGGTTTAGCCTTGTCTCACTCCCCAATCCCATCCTCTAACCCCACACTACCCCAGCCATCCCATCATCCCGTGCTTCTCTTCCTACCTAATTGGGTACAGAATGAGAAAAACAGTAAGTAGGTTTGTGGACTGAATATATAAAAAGGCATGACTATGCTCTTTGACTGAAATGTGGTCCAACCAGAGAGGGAAGGAAAGTCTCCCAAACAGTGTCAATTTCTGTGACCCTCTCCTTCATAGCTCTTCACTACTTAAAGGAGAAGTTTTCTTTTTCTACCCACCCCATGGAAAGCTCTCTTTTTTTTTTTTTTTTTTTGAGACAGAATCTCGCTGTCGCCCAGGCTGGAGTGCAGTGGCGTGATCTCGGCTCACTGCAGGCTCCTCCTCCTGGGGTTCATGCCATTCTCCTGCCTCAGCCTCCCATGTAGCTGGGACTATGGGCGCCCGCCACCTCGCCCGGCTAATTTTTTGTATTTTTGTCTTGAGCCACTTCCCATTTCTCCCAGATCATCCTTCTGTCTTCCTTCTCTCTCCCAAGTTACTCATTCTAGATGCCTAGCTGCACATAACTCATGTATTTATTTATGAAACAGATATTTATTAAATACCTACTGGGTGCTTAGACTCTTTTCCTTCTTCTGCTTTAACTGTCAGACTATCCTTTTCTGACTTCCCTTGAGGTCTGTCATTGTTGGAGGCAGTGGTAGTTGAAAGGCAGGGAAGGACATGGTTGGCATGGGATGGGGTTGGAAGGCAGAGGAAGTTGGAAGTGTAGAAAGAATAAAGAAAAGAAGACAATCAGGTAGGCTAAACTTTGGAGACTCCTACTCACCAGACCCTGTGTTATCTAAATATTAAAAGCTGCAAAAGCTACATTAGTAAAGAATAATCCTCAGAATGATTTGGAATGCCTCTGCCTTCTTCATAAAAGATATTAATTTCTCATGGCCGAATACAACTTTTAAAATATAAAGCTAAATCATTTCTTAAACATTCTTTTAAATCTAAGGAAAAAAGCCTAATTATAGTTAATTAAGTTCAAAGTATTCAACAAGCATTTGAGCATCTACTGTAAGGCTGGTGCTGACAGTCAATGGAAGAAAGAGGAAGATAAAAATGGTCAAGGGGAGGTGGGGCATCTTGGAAATGTCTGCAGAGCTTGGAACAGGTGTGATTTTCAATAAGAGGTGGGCAGTGCCTGATATGGGAGATCTTCTCCTGGGTGTGCATTCAGGAAGTGCACTGATTAAAATCTAACTTCCATTTTTGAAAGGCAAATAATAGTCAGCAGTACTTAGCTTTTTTCCCCTAAATTATATCTTAGTATTCATAATTATATAATATATATTAGGAAAAATTCACCTTCTTTAATCTAGTCACAGCTTTTCTTCTTCTCTTCCTTCCTCCTTCTCCTTTTGTTTTCTTTTGCAGCTTATCTAAATCTTTTACTAATGCCCTTGAAACTTCAAACAGCCCTTACGAATTGTGCTAAATCCACTTGGCCTGTGCTGTATAAGTGGAGCAACAAAGCCTGGATGACAGCATATCTGTTTACAGCATGGTTTTCTGAATATTTTGAGTTCACTGTTGAGACCTACTGATCAGAAAAATCAGGTAGGCTAAACTTTGGAGACTCCTACTCACCAGACCCTGTGTTATCTAAATATTAAAAGCTGCAAAAGCTACATTAGTAAAGAATAATCCTCAGAATGATTTGGAATGCTTCTGCCTTCTTCACAGAAGATATTAATTTCTCATGGCCAAGAACAAGGTATCTTTCAAAAGAGTACTGATCATTGACAAAGCACCTGGTCACCCAAGAGCTCTGATGGAGATGTACAAAGAGATTAGTGTTTTTTTTCATGCCTGTTAACACCACATTTATTCTGCAGTCCATGGATTAAGGAATATTTTTTGCTTTTAAGTTTTATTATTTAAGAAATACATTTTATAAGGCTATAGCTATGATAGACAATGATTCCTCTGATGGATCTGGGCAAAGTTAACTGAAAACCTTGTGGAAAGGATTTACCATTCTAGATACCATTAAGAACATTCCTGATTCATGACAGGTCAAAATATCAACATTAACAGGAGTTTGGAAGAAGTTGATTCTAACCCTCATGGATGACTGTGAGGGGCTGAAGACTTCAGTGGAGGAAGTCACTGCAGATGTGCTGGAAATAGTAAGATAACTAGAATTAGAAGTGGAGCCTCAAGATATGACTGAATGTATGCAATCTCATAATCAATTTGATGGATAAGGAGTTGTTTCTTATGGATGACCAAAAGAAATAATTTCTTGAGATGGAATCTATTCCTGTTGAAGATACTATGAACATTCTTGAAGTGACAATAAGGGATTTAGAATGCTATCCAACAGCATCATGTGCTACAGAGAAATTTCTTGTGAAAGGAAGGGTCACCTGATGTGGCAAACTTCACTGTTGTCTTATTTTAAGAAATTGCCACAGCAACCTCAACCACCTTCAGTAACCACCACCTTTATCAGTCAGCAGCCATCAATATACAGGCAAGGCCCTTCATCAGCAAAATGGTTATGACTCACTAAAGGCTCAGGTGATCATTAGCATTTTTAGCAAAAAAGGTATTTTTTGATTAAGGTATGTACATCCTTGTTTTAGACATAATGCAATTGTACTCTTAGATTACAGTATAGTGTAAACATAACTTTATATGCACTAGGAAATAAAGCAATTCATATGACTCATGTATCATGATACTTTATTGTGGTCATCTGGAACTGAACACACAATATCTTTAACTATGCCTGTAGTAGGGACAGATATATAATAGGTTGTCATAAATGTTAGTGGAATGAATAAGACTGAAACAGATATGTCTAGTATTTTTTAAAGATAATTTTGGTAGAGAGAAATCTTAGCTCTCTGAGGGTGGATTTAGTGTTGGAACTAGCCAAAGGCTGTTGGCATTAAGTCTGATGAAGAAGCTAGGGAGTATAATTTTATTATTATTATTATTATTACAAACGAAGTGTGGGACAAAAATTAAGCATGGTTGTTTTGTGATAAGACACATTTTCTTATATGGCTCATAAAGGTTTCTAAAGTTTACTGGCACTTACTTGCTTAAGGCAATTTCAAAGATGAATTCCCCAGAAACATTTTAAACTGTGACAGTATTGCTGAACTGTGTTTGGTTTCTCAGGGTGACTACTTTGAAAAACAAGGTTTATTTGTATCTGTAAGTTCTGGTATCTATGTTAAAAAAAATAAGAATCATTATTTTATTGTCACATCTTATTTTCTGTAGTGAATTATTACAAGCTAAATTTCACTTTATTTCCTGTGCATTTAACTCTTGTCTCTAACACTATCATTTTCAATTCTGTCCTTTGTAAGCATTGTCTCCCAATGCAGCAGCATTTCAAAATTCTATTAAAATTGTTTATTTTAAGAAGCTATTCATAAGACCATTAACTAAAACCAGATTTAACACCAATTCCAGTGGCTGATCTCTACCCCAAGTGGATATATAGCCATTTGTTAAGATCTTTTGTTTACTGATTTTCAAGCAGTTTTCAATCTGTGTGACACTGATCAGATCCAAGCCAATTTGGACTAATTTTTCAAGTCACTTTTCATGAGGCAGTGCATCGAATGCTTTACCAAGTCCAAATGTGTAACATCTGCTCTCCTTTCCCTGATAATTTTACAGCTCTCTCAAGAAGTCAACCACTTTATCAACCATGGAATGTGTTTTATAAGCCTCCATTATTATTGCCCATGATTCTGTCACCTTTTAGAATTTCCCCTCTCAACTTTATTTGCCAGGTCTTGATAAAATACTTATTAGTTAGGCATCTGATACAATTATTCTTCTAGTGGTAACACTTTGTGACTCTAGGTTCACTTGGATTAGATCTATATATAACCTTTTCAGTTATTATGATTTAAAAGATGTAAGCAATAAAATCTGTGTTAGTCATTTTTGTTCATATCCTGGGAGAGATGTTATTCTGACTTGCTGATTGGTATATGTTTTGAGGTTTGAAGTGTTCACTTACCTGCTCTTTGTCATTAGCTGTTTTTTTTCTCTAGGTGCATTTCACAGTTCCCTATCTTTACCATATGTTAAATGGATATTATGCTTGCAACAGCATGCCTACAGAACAGTAAAATGTCTGTGCATGTACAGTAAGTTGACTCATGTAATCTTTGGATACAGCTTAAACTTTTGATGCTTCTGTCATCTCACTGATATAGATGAGCTGTGCTTAATAATATTTGCTTTCAAGGGTTTGGGGAGGTAATTTCTGTGCACAGAAACTGAGAAAAGTTTTCTTCATAATTAATTTTTGAGGCAAATTCAAAAAGCTTCCATGAAAACGATGCATTTTTAAAAAATGATTTAGGCCCTGAGGTCATTGTGTTTACTAATGGAGTTTAGTTAATTGAATAAATACGAAGATCTTACATTGAGTACCCTTGCATTGATTAAATGAAGTGATATTTTATTAATTTTTACACATCAGTTACTCAGTTAACAAGCTGTCTAAGAATATAATTGACATATTTGGTAGAGTCATGTAAATTAAAACATTGGTTATGATTTATCAAGGATTACCCAAGTATTAATTACCTGACAGCTAGAACACTGCTTTTGACATTCTTAAATTTCCTTTGGTTAATCTTATATATATTATAGATTAGTCAGTTTCTCCCTCTTTATATAAAATATTTAGCTTTTGATGTGTTTTGACATATGGTACACTTCAATAAGAAGGCAGACATTTTCAGTTTTGAGAAATGTAAATATATCATTCTATAAGAATTCCAAAATGTTGGCTATGGGACAATGGAAACCACATGTAGTTTTTCTGCAAATCTCACTATACAAGTAACTGCTTTCAACACATCTTTTCTGTCTCCAGTTTTAATACTAACTACTTGATTAAATGTCAAATGGAGCAAAGGCCATTTATGTCAGGCATCAGTAATATGCATATTGTTTCCAAACGATGAAAAACATTTAATTTTGAATATTTGCCACTCTTTTGTGGCTCAGTGTAATATGCCATATTCCCAATACTGCCTATTTATAATCTGAAATTTTAGAGTTGGGGATTTATCAGCTGAATAAAAGCTATGATGTTTTGTTTTTAACTGCTAAGTGGCAACTTTACATTCTTTCTATTAGATCCATAATTTAGAATATACATTTTGGAGATATGTTCAAAGTAGTGCTTTTTCTAAAATCAAGATTAGGTTTTTTTTTCTGTTATCAATGTTATGTTTGTAAATATTATAAATGTTCTGTTCTTTAATTATAACTACTCACGAATTACAATAGCACTTCTATTTCTATATATAAAAGAAACTTCCAGCATTTTAAATTTGAATGGAAGAAATTCACATTTATGTATGGCATATGCATTTCTAAGCTTAAATTTTAATTTCACTTAAAAGGTAAGTCTGAATCTAGAAAGCTGTTCCTAAGGATAAATGATTAAAACTTAGTAGAATATACCTTATAAATGAATGTATATGTCTTTGGAATCAATGATTCTAAGTCAAGAAATGGTATTCTGTCAAAGGTGAAACAGAGATACTCACGGAGTAAACATGTTTAGGTTTTGCTTGCTTTGTACAAATATTTAAAATGATGCATCAATATATATTAAATGAAGAAGAGTGCATTATTCTTTTTGCATGAGGAAAATCAGAAGTCTGCAGTTTTATTTTTATAAAAATATGGCAATTCTGTTTCTCAACATGCCAATCATACACATGAAAGTTTTTTTAAAAGGTCAATATTCTCTGTAGTTCCAAGTTTCTCAATTTATATCGATACATTTTGGTTGCTATGTTGTCATTTACAGATATCATATGTGTTGTTTAAAATTTTCTTTCTGCTAAATTCATGAATCATTCATATAAACATGCAAATGTTAAAATAATATATTCCCTTGTAACATGTGACTTTTGTATTTCTGAGACTTCAGAATTTTTTCCTCATTAATTATGAGGTAAAGCACATTAAAAGATGCATTGTAGAAGCATTGTGAACAGATGTGGTCAAATGAGAAGGTTGAATATGGGGGTAAGAGCTTTCAGGTTTTTAAGTAAAAAAATAAGTGAAAATCAGTGTCACAAAAAATTTGGATCTTTATAATAAAAAAGGACAATCTCAAGATAAAATAATATCTAATTTCATGCATTTTTTTCCTCCACCCTTCATGCATTTTTAAAACATTGGAGGATTCTTTCTAAACCCTGGATGAGCAAGGACTCTGTTCTAATGACTTCAACAGGCAAATTCACCCACTGCTGGATTATTCTTCATCAGAATGTTTTTCTAGGATCCAGACAAATTATATCCTATATTTGATGTTAGCCAATTGCTGTTTATTTTAATATCCTCATACAATGTGAGAGATTTGTGAACTTCTGTTTTCATTGCTTTTATTTATCTATGGTGGTGGCAGGAGGTAGGGTTGGGGTGGGACCATGGTGTGAAACGGGGATGGCATTTTTGTGTTTTGAGCTGAGTAATTTTGGACTTTTTGCCTTCATGCTTTTCAAAATATAAGTTTTGTCAAAATGCCAGCTCCAATCACAAAACTGAAGAAAGCAGTTTGTAAATTATTAAAACTTTATTTTTTCTAGACGTTTTGTAAGCTGTATGTTGCTACAAAAGGTTAGGTGATATCTGTATGTTAGAAGACCCAAGTGTTGATCAAATCTAAGAAAAACATTTTCAAATAGAATATGCAAAATAAAAATGACAGTAAATTTTAGGCTACCTTGTACCCTTTTAAAATGGACTCACATTATATGGGTATTGTTTACAGATTGTCATACCAATCTTCATATAATTGATTTTTTTAATGTATGGTTTTTACATATTGCAAAATTCCTAATTATTTGGTTTTAAGCTGGTCACTTTGAGAATAATTATTCTTTCTGTTCTAGGTAAAGACAGTATCTGAATTGAACTGGTTGAAATAAAGGGAAACAAAATTTCAGTTCTGTTCCTATAGTTTTAATTTCCTTTGTTATATTTATAATTATAATAATTTTTTTTAATTTTTAAAGTTTTGTTACAATTTAAGACTATGAAAAAGGCACGAAATTCTTTCATAGATTTAAAAAACAATCTAATCAGGCCAGGCGCAGTGGCTCACACCTGTAATCCCAGCACTTTAGGAGGCCAAGGAAGGTGGATCACAAGGTCAAGAGATCAAGACCATCGTGGCCAACATGGTGAAACCCTGTCTCTACTAAAAATACAAAAATTAGCTGGGCATGGTGGTTTGCATCTGTAGTCCCAGCTACTTGGGACACTGAAGCAGGAGAATCGCTTGAACCCGGGAGGCAGAGGTTGCAGTGAGCCGAGATCGCACCACTGTGCTCCAGCCTGGGTGACAGAGTGAGACTCCATCTCAAAAACAACAACAACAACAACACAAAAAAACAAAACAATCTAATCAATATTCAGATTAAAAATTTTACAAATATTGAAATTGGCCAGGCACAGTGGTTCACGCCTGTAATCCTAGCACTTTGGGAGGCCGAGGCAGGTGGATCACCTTAGGTCAGGAGTTTGAGACCAGCCTGGCCAACATGACAAAACCCTGTCTCTACTAAAAATACAAAAATTAGCTGGGCATGGTGGCTCATGCCTATAATGCCAGCTATGTGGGAGGCTGAGGCAGGAGAATCACTTGAACCCAGGAGGCAGAGGTTGCAGTGAGCCAAGATAGTGCCATTGCACTCCAGTCTATGCTACAGAGTGAGACTCCGTCTCAAAATATATGTATATAAATTAAATTAGTTTTCCTAAGGTATTTTATAGATATTATCTGTATTTAAATGCAAATAAGATAACTAGGCTTCGGGTTATTTTAAAAGTACTTTTTTGAAATGTATAGTTCATAATAATACACTTTTTTAGTTGTAAAGTTGTAAGGATCTCTCTAGTCAGCAATGTTAACTCTATTTCCATTTATAATTAAATTACATTTCATTCACTAAATCATCAACATTCAAAACATATGCAATGATACAGAGCATTATATATGTGCATGTATCTATACAGGTGCATATCAAGCATAAAAGAAAAGATGAAATTCAAATCAATCAAAAGTAGACAGTTCAGTTATTGACCCTGCTCCTCACTATGTCATGCTCAGGCATTTACCAGCAGAATTAGTAAGGTTTCCACAACAAAGTGCAGAGCAGGCTCTATTATTAATCTGCCGAAATAGGGAATGCCACAGAGTTGTAGTTTTATGCGGAGAGAGGAGGCCTTCCAGTCATTTTGGAAGATTCTGCAGCTTGGTGGGAATGACCCCACCTCGAGCTCAGACTGCTATCCAGTGTTTTAACCAAATCACTTTGCTCTTATTCTTGTCTTGAAACTTGAGCTTAGAATATTCATTTATCCACAAGCGTGCAGTGAGACATAACGAACAGTACTGTGCATGGCATGTCTGAAGCACTCTCACTTCTACAGGTAGTGCTATGTGACATCCTTTTCTGAAGTGTTCTGAATACCAGCTATTTAGATTTTGGTGACCACTTATAAAACTCCTGAGAGGAGGGAACATTGCTTAGGCTTCTCTGAAACCCGGTCATTACTTTTCTCTTTCTTTCTCTTCCTTTCTTTCCCTTTCCCTCCTTCCCTTCTCCTCATCCTCACTTCATCTTTACCCCCTCATATATTTTATTCATAGCTGTTTTAAAAGAATTTTTATTTCTGTGTCATAATTTTGGATAAAATAATAGGTGAAGAGTACCAACATTTTCTTCTTCTTCCTCTCCTCCCCCTCCCCCTCCCCCTCCTCCTCCTCCTTCTTCTTCTTCTTCCTCTTCTTCTTCTTTCTTTTTTTGAGACAGGATCTTGCTCTGTCACCCAAGCTAGAATGCAGCAAGTGGCACAATCATGGCTCACTGCAACCTCGACCTCCCAGGTTCAATCTTTCTGCCTCAGTCTCCTGAGTAGCCAAGACTACAGGCCTGTACCACCACACTCAGCTACTTTTTGAAAAAAATTTTTCATAGAGATGGAGTCTCACTATGTTACCCAGGCTGGTCTCAAACTCCTGGCCTCAAGTAGTCCTCCTGCGTTGGCCTCCCAAAGTGCTGGGATTATAGGTGTGAGCTGCCACACCTGGCCCAATGTTCTTCTTTTGAAACTTGGTAAAGATTATTTTTAATTTTCCAATAAGACTCCAATCTAAAAGTGTACAGCATGACTTTATTCAGAATACTTAAATGTAAGAACTGGAAGGAACCTTAGCAGTCATCTAGTCCAATATCTTCCATTTTTCAAGAAATGAAGCTTGTCCAGGCAGATTTTCCTAAATCAAGAGAAGCTGAATGTGTTCAAGAATGATTTTTTGTTTCTAATAATAATAATAAGAATAATTTTTTCATTATAAAAGCAATACATGTTCATTGTAAAAAATTTAGGAAGTACTGATTTTAAAAACTCCCCAGTTAGAATCCTATTATCTGGAGAAACCACTTTTAACATTTTAATATATATTTTTCTTGTCTCTTTTTTCTATACCTATATGCATGCATTTTTATGATACTGGAACCATGTAGTCTTTACTGTTTTTCAATACAATTAGTAGTTTTCTAAAGATGAAACAGGGGCATTGTAAACTATTCCAACAGTACAGAAAAGTAAAAAGAAGAAAGTAAAACTATCACTTTAATTCTCACTGTCCAGAGATAATCACTGGCCAAAATATTAAGACAGTCATGAGGTATGCTAAAAAATGACTAGTTAATAATATTAATAACATAGTTCCAGATATTCATCAATGTATATATACTCATAAAGATTTACATATATATTGATGTTTGGTAATATGCTTTTTTACTCAGTAACATGTAGATTAACTTTCATGTCAATAAACAGGTCAATGTGACAATTTTGCTGACTATATCATATTTTCTTATGCAGATATACCTTGATAGATTAAAAATTTGTATTGTTAATATTTATATTATTACCAAATTTTCTCCTATATTTAGTGCTATAATAAGCTTTTTATAGCTAACTTTTTGTTTATATCCTTGATTAGTTTCTTATGTCAGATCCCTAGAAGTAGTGTTGCTGGGTGAAAAGCTGTATGTGTTTACACTTCTACTGCATAAGAGTCTATTTCCCTATAAATCTTACCAACATTTGAATGTTATAAAGTAATATATGCACCATTACTGTTTTATTTTGCATTTACTTTCTAGCAAGAGCAAACATGTCCCAACTATGTATTGACCATTTCTTATTTTTCTGTTGTGAATTTCCTGTTAGTGTCATTGCTGATTTTAAAATTCAGATATTCACTATTATGTATTAAATGTATTAATACATTTTTGTCCTATATGTGGCATCTTCTTTAGTAATTTGCATTTTACTTTTAAGTTTTGTACACATTTAGCACACATTGTTTTGTACACATTCTTTTCGTGCGAATAGAGAAGTTTTGAAGTTGTAAGTAGTCAATTATATCAATATTTTACTTTATAATTATTGTTTTAAAAATCATTCTTAGAAAATCCTTTCTTACAGAAATACCATGTATTCATTTATATTTTCTCCTAGTGCTTTTCTCGTTTATTTAATATATCTAGATTTCATTTTCATGTAAAAAGTGAGCTAAAATTCAACTTAGTTTTTTTCAACAACTCTTACTATATTGACTTGTCATATATACCTTTGTCATACACAAAACTTTTGATTTTTGTTTTTGTGTAGTTAAAATTATGATTTTTTTCTTTGTGTATGTGTGTGTGGTTTTTTGTTTTGTTTTGTTTTGTTTTTTGAAATGGAGTCTCGCTCTGGTGCTCAGGCTGGAGTGCAGGGTCGTGATCTTAGCTCACTACAACCTCTGCCCCAGGATTCAAGCGATTCTCGTACCTCCGCCTCCTGAATTGCTGGGATTACAGGTGTGCGGCACCATGCCTGGCTAATTTTTGTATTTTTTTTTTTTTTAAGTACAGACAGCATTTCACCATGTTGGCCAGGTTGGTCTTGAAATCCTGACCTCAAGTGATCCACCCACATCAGCCTCTCAAACTGCTGGAATTACAGATGTGAGCCACCATGCCTGGCCAAATGGTTTTCATCATTAGTGCTATAGATTATAAAGGCTTTCTACCCCAAGAGTATATGTTTAAGACTACACACATACACACACACACACACACACACGTCTATATATTTTATGGTATATTTATGGTTCCATTTTTAATATTGAAATCATGAGTTTATCTAAAAATAATTTTGATGTATTATGTGAAATAAAGATCTAACACCATTTTTCCCTAAATGTTCTTATACCAATATAATTTATCAAATAATTCATATTTTGCCACTGACTTTTTATTTTTTATTTTTAGTAGTGCTTTTAATACATTGAGACTCACCAACCAGTTGTTGAACCTCATATATCTGAGCCTGCACAAGGGAGAGATACCTTTTAGTGTCAGGTATACAGGAAGCTTCCAGGGACTATGTTGCACTTTCTGACCTGCTCAGGTTCTTTGTCAGAGTTATGTTACTGTCAATGCCTGTGGCTGAAGCCATCTTAAGTCTACCAGCTTAGTCACCCCAACATTCTCAGGGAAGGCAGGACTTTGTACTCTCCAGCCGCAGGAGAGACTCATGAGACACCTGAATTCATTGGGGGTCTTTAGTCTCTCCTCTCTGGCTGACTGGCATTGGCGAGGACATGACCCATCTTTAGCCAAGAGGACCTGAGCTATATTCTGTTGGTGGCATACAGAGAAAGTTTACTTTGCTCATGGACATTATTGGTCTCATGTGATAATCTTAATTGTGTAATCCTCCAAAATTCTGCCCCTTTCCCCCCGACTCTCCTGGACTTCTAAAGGAAGCACCACTAATTTTAAATGTTAACTTTATTTCATACTCTTTCAGCTATCTGAACATATTTCTAGATGTTCTGTTCTATTTATCTTTCTGTTTATTCTTCTACTAGTTCCATGTTTTAAACATTGTGGTAGCTTTATAATTCACTTAAAATCTTATAACTTTCATATAGTTTTCAGTTTTTGGACATGAGTTGGAACTACATTATTCTTTAATTTCCATTTCTTTGTCTAGTAATGATTTGGAGCAGCTTTTAACGCTTGTTGAACATTCGGATTTACTTTCCTGTGAATTTCCTACACCCTTTATCTGTCAGCTGCTTTGCAGATAGTTTTGCAACTCTATTATTTCTCTTTTTTTCTTTTCTTTCTTTCTTTTTTTTTTTTTTTTTAGATAGAGTCTCACTCTGTTGCTCAGGCTGGAGTGCAATGGCGTGATCTTGGCTGACTGCGAACTCCACCTCCCGGTTTCAAGCAATTCCCCTGCCTCCGCCTCCTGAGTAGCTGGGATTACAGGCACACGCCACCACACCCAGCTGATTTTTGTACTTTTAGTGGAGACAGGGTTTCACCATGTTGGCCAGGCTAGTCTCGAACTCCTGGCTTCAAGTGATTTGCCCGCCTTGGCCTCCCAAAGTGTTGGGATTACAGGCTTGAACCACCGTGCCCAGCAATTTTTTTTTTTTTTTTTTTGAGACGGAGTCTCATTCTGTGGCCCAGACTGGAGTGCAGTGGTGTGATCTCAGCTCACTACAACTTCCACCTCCCAGGTTCAAGCGATTCTCCTGCCTCAGCCTGCTGAGTAGCTGGGACTGCAGATGTGCACCACCATGCCTGGCTAATTTTTCTATTTTTTAGTAGGGACGGGGTTTTGCCACATTGCCCAGGCTGGTCTTGAACTCCTGAGCTCAAGTGATCTGCCCGCCTTGGCCTCCCAAAGTGCTGGGATTACAGGCATGAGCCACCATGCCTGGCATCAACATTATTATTTTTTATTTATGATATCTTTTACTATATACAAATGTTTAATTAAAAACAAATATATTTACAAGGTCTATCTTAATTTTATAGCTTCTAGGTTTTCTGTCTTAGTTAATAGGGCTCCTGATACCTAGCTAGGTTGGAGATATAGGAGAGGGGTTTAGCCATTAACCATTTTTGTCAAGATTCCTGAGAAGGCTAGGGAGGGTGGGGGTGAGACCTGAGGCACAGAGAGAGGGATGCTTGGCCACTAGTAAGAGGTATGAAACAGGAGAGGGGTGGGTGCAGATACAAGTGGGCTTGTGGATGTGATGACAAGATGTTCAGGTAACTTCCACCTGCTGGAAGTCGGGGTGAGGTGAGCTGCTAAGAGCTAATGATGCTGGGTGAGCCATCTGAGAAGCAGAAGAAGGCTTGCATAGTTGCGGGGTGCTGGAGAGAGAGCTGACTGGAAACTCAGCAGTCACTAGAGAGCCTTGCACTGCCTTATATGAGAGGCAAAATCCTGAGGTTTGGGTAGCGTAATTTGAATTATTTTAGGTAAAATCTGGGTAGAGCTATCTATAAACAGTTTATAGACCACCTCCAGTGTAAACTTTGAATAGTCACATGAAAAACAACAGAAAACAAAACTTTTGAAGGGTAGACTGGTTCTCCTGTACCATGGTGTAAACTGAAAGTCAATGTCCACTAAAAAAATCTAGAAAAATATGGATATAACCATATACTCCTTAAGCATATGAGACATATACAATTCAAATATACAAAGCAAATATATTAGAGTTTTTTCCTCTATACTATTACCAAATGATTTTTTGGGACAGGTGCTGGGCTAGAGGGAAAAGACCATGGAGTTTGGAGTCAGGGAGTTTTGGCTTAACCTAGCATTACTGATGACCAAAATGGTCACTGGAAAGTCACTATCACTGGGTGTATTAGGCCAATCTTGCATTTCTGTAAATAAATACCTGAGACTGGACAATTTATAAGAAAAGAGGTTTAATTGGCTCACGGTTCTACAGGCTACAGAGGAAGCATGCTGGCACCTGCTTCGGGGAGGCCTCAGGGAACTTTTACTTATGGCAGAAGGCAAAGCCGGAGCAGGCACTTTACATGGCAGAAGCAAGAGCAAGAGAGCAAGGGGGGAGGTGCTGTACACTTTTAAACTATGAGACCTCACAAGAACTTACTATCACGAGAACAGTACCAAAGCAGAGGGTGCTAAACCATTCATTAGAAATCTGCGCCCATAATCAAATCACCTCCCACCAGGCCCCACCTCCAACACTGGGGATTATACTTCAACATGAGACTTGAGCAGGGACACCCATCCAAACTACATCACTGGGCTTCAGTTTTCTCATCTTTAAGCTAATAAAATCTACCCGAATTGTGTTGCTGTGAGGATTAAGTAAAGTGATATATATAAAAGATCTAGATTCATGCATGGCATATATTGTGTGCTCAGAGGAATCCTTTTACTTATTCTTGATTTATAGGATCTACAAGATTTATTTACAGGGCTCCCCTGAATGATCTCTTCTTGCTTGTCCAATCAACCCATAAACATTTATCTAACACTAGTCATCTGGTGCTTAGTCCTTTGCTAGGAACCAAGGAAACAAAGAAAAATGAGCCATAGTCTTTGCCCTGGAGCTCTTTGTGCTGCACTTAAAATATGTTTTCATGTAAGAGTTTTACAAACACATTTCCTGAGTCTGCTAGTTGCTTAACTAAATTGACTACGTAATATTCTAGCCCAGTGGCTAATATATCAGAGGCACCTACTGTAACTTATTTTTCTTATCCTTTTCCCCCAAAGTAAAATATAGGCAATAGCAGTTTTATAACCAATTGATGTAAGGAAATCTGATGTATGATTCAGAATTACAAGTAGCATATGATAGGTATGGAAAGGAACCATTGACAGCAAAACCATCTTAGGAAAGCTGACCTTTGGGCATGGACTTCCAAGATTGGTTGCCTGTTTTGCCCTAAATAGAATCCCTGACATGGTCTAAAAGTTCCACATCGTTTTGTGACCCTGTCTGTGTTTCCTGTGGTTTTGCCTCAGGGATATCCTTTTCATTTCTGAGGGCTGAATTTCTGACACTCATATCTGATTTAGATTTCTCAAGGTTCCTTGAAACAGTTTTTCTTCTTACTAAAATTTAGAATTTGATGTCTAATCTTTCTTCTAGCTCAGTAAGGGGAACCGAATTCTCTGAGTCTGTAATGGGTCACTGCCTTTCAGTCTGATGCTGTAACTTTAGTAGTTCTTATGCTATTCATTTTCTTAGTGAATTCTATCTTTTTAGTTTGTTTTATGAAATTAAAAAAATTATGTGAGTGCATTTTTTATTGGAGAAAATTAAAATACATAAGATCAGAGCATAAGATGTAAACCACCTCATTTTTTTCTCTTCATCCCTTCCACTTCCTATAAATAACACCGTTAACACTTTTTCGCAGATATTATTCTATGTATTTTCATGCATATGAATGTCTATATGAAAGATGCATATATGTATATATTTTAACAAAACTGAGATTTTAGGATACAAATTCTTCTATGATTGGCTTTTCTTTCTTAAGAAATATTGGAGCTATTTGGAACTACCTCATTCTTATTAACAGCCGCATAGAATCCTGTATCATGGATAAAACCAAACTCCTCTTGATATCCAAAGCTGAACCTCTGGGTGTTCCCTCCATACCTGATCCTCCCACATTCTTCTCCATTTCAGTTCATAGCAATTCTTCTAGCTGCTCAGGCCAGAACCAAAATCTTTCAGTTATCTTTCACCTCACCCCTCTTTTTCTTTTTAGCAATCATGATCTGACATATATTTATTTATTGCTGTATTTATTATCCATCTCCTTATAGGTATATAATCCTCATTTTTTCAGGTCAGGAACAAGAGATGGTGACAGTAAAGAGCACCAAGTAAACCTATTGAAAGAGCACCAGGTAAACCTACTGTGTGTGGGGGAGGGAGGCACATTTCACCAACCCTGGGCTGTCTCTCCTCTGTAACCTCTGCAGGAATTCAGATCTTTACTCCTTAATTACCTGGTATCCCCAACTCTCAAGTGTCTGTTCTCCTGGAGTCTTTTACTGCTCACATCTGTTCAGTCCACAAGTTTTACCAATTTTTCTAAATATACCATGGCACCCATCCACTTCTCTGTAACATTATTACCGTTGCCCTATTCTAAGGTATCAAATGGACCAAGACTATTGCTATAGCCTCCTAAACTGGCCTCTCCCAGCTACTGTGCCCGGCCTTTGCTCTCTCTTCCCATAGTCTCCACGCTGCACTCAGGGTAATCTTTTCACAATGCACAGCTTAAAATCTGTCAGTGACTTCCCCTTGTCCATACCTATGAGTCAAACTCATGATCTCTCACATTGCCTACAGGGCTCTGCCTGTCTTTCCAGCCTCTTTATGTCTCATTTACTCCCTTACTTCAGCCATGCTGATTTTCTGTCAGTTCCTCTCTCAGGCCTTTGCGCAAGCAATTCTCCTGGCGGGAATGCTCTTTCTTTCCACCTTTCATCTTATATCATTTAGGCTTCACCTTACATATCTTTTTCTTAGAAATGCCTTCCATGACTCCACAGACTGTACTCTGGACTTTTCCTGTGTAATACGCATCATACTTGTACTTGGTTAGTATCTGTCTTCCTAGTGAGACTGTATGCTCCCTGGGAACAGAGGCCATATTTGGCTTCATTACTGCCAGGCATGCACTGGATTCTCACAAAATGTTTGCTGAATAAGTGAATATGGTATAAACCTTGAAAGGGTGAAAATTCTCTGAAATTACTGCCTCAGCCTTGACTCAAGAAGTGATGATATGGCATAAACTTGTACAGATGAGAGGAAATAGAAGAAGAAAACATGATAGGATGGGGCAGAATCTTTTCCTGTAGTCTCTCCTGAATTAGGTTCCATCAATGCCCTAGTGAATTAGGGTTAAGACCAGAACTACACTGTAGTTAAGAAAGAATTATTTTCCACTTTTGCATATGTATATAATTTAATTACATGTAATTAAATATATGATGTAATATATAAAATTATATCATAATTAAATTATATATTAAATATATTTACATATAATATATAGTATGATATAATATACATACTTATATATGTAATTAATTGTTTAGAAATTAACTTTGAGAAAGTTGAATGTGTTTCATTTCATAGCATTGGTTACTTCTTAAACAATTCTTTTATCCTTATAAAGATTAGGTTAAAATGATGCTTTGAGTTATTCTTTTTTTTTTATAGCTTGATATGTGCAGTATATTGTGCATCAATTACACCTCCATAAAGTTGTTTTAAAAAAACATTGCCAATGGTTTCCAATCTTGGCTCTAAAATTTTGACTTTAAAGTAGTTTTTTTGAAAACCCAGTGCATAACCTTCTTGGGAAACTGGAATCTGGACACTTTCATTTGAAATTAAACTGTTTTCCAGATTATAAGTAACTCTCATCTCTCCTGATTTTGCCAGAGCCTAATAGATCTGGGACTACTGCCCTCATGTCACTAGGCTTCTGTATCATCTAGAAAATGAGGACTGTAACAGTGCATGTAATGAACTTAGGACTAGAGTGGTAACTGCTATAATTATAATGATTCTATCTTTCCACCTCAAGTTATTCTTAAAGACTTGACTTAGTCTCAACTGACTTTTTTTTCCTTTTCTTTAGTGGCCTCACGTGGACTAATTTTAACTCCACTGATGCCTCCTACAATCAAGTAATCAAATCAGCCAACTCTCTGGAGAAATAATGAAAACAAACTGTTCTGTTCTTATTCTTAATTTAACATTTTTCATCTTATGAATTGGATACAATTGAAGGTAAAAAGATACAAAGTTTGCTAAAGTTTTGAGTGACAGAAGATAGAATATGATCTCAGCGGCCGGGTGCGGTGGCTCATGCCTGTAATCCCAGCACTTTGGGAGGCTGAGGCGGGCGGATCACAAGGTCGGGAGATCGAGACCATCCTGGCTAACACGGTGAAACCCCGTCTCTACTAAAAATACAAAAAATTAGCCGGGCGCGGTGGCGGGCGCCTGTAGTCCCAGCTACTCGGGAAGCTGAGGCAGGAGAATGGCGTGAACCCGGGAGGCGGAGCTTGCAGTGAGCCGAGATAGCGCCACTGCCCTCCAGTCTGGGCTACAGAGCGAGACTCCGTCTCAAAAAAAAAAAAAAAAAAAAAAAAGAATATGATCTCAGCTATAATTGTAGCATTGTTAAATTGGGACTATAATTTAAGAATTTAACCTTCATATTTAAAATTTGAGGGTTTTGTTTAACTGCAAGAATCCATAAACGATGATGACATGTTAAAGAGGAAAGAAATGAAAAGTAAATGGCACTGCTAACTTTTCTATTATATTTAGGTGCACTAACTTTTCTATAATATTTAGGTGCAGCCGTAGAGAAGGACAAATTTAGCTCCAAGATTTCTTATGACAGCCAGGCACAACACAGCAAGAAAGAAGCGTCTGACCATACTTACTCTTTAATCTGCAATGCTGGTTACAGCAGAATTTATAATCAGTTGAAGGTTTGACGAACTGTCAACAACCTCTCTGCTCCCAAGTTTATCTTCATGATTGCTTATTTATTGCAGGAGCATGATATTTATTCTTAATAATATGCTAATCATAATTGCTAAGGAAATTGCTGGTTAGCCTGTCTGGCATTAGATGATCAAAAGGAAGTTACAATGGACAGAAAAAACATTTCATTAGAAAACAAAAAGAATTGAAAGAGAGCACACTTTGATATCATTATGATTTGGTTCTTACAAATTATCATTAACAACTAGACTAACAAAATTCAGTGTAAATATACAAAGCCAGGTTGTTGCAACATGTAGATTAGAGTTTGCTCCAATCTATGAATAGCTGAGGAAGTTTCCACAGGGGACAGTAACAAATAGTGGTTGCCCTAAGCAGAGAGCCAGTCCTACCTTAGTTCTACATCTTTTACTCTCTTCTTGCCTTTTGCTTTTGTGTTTCCAGCCTACTTTTGCTCCCTGGAATTCTCCATCTTTCCTTCTTCACTCTCCATGGGACATTTTGATAGGAATATATCATAATTCCATGTATGGCTTCTTCTTGGAATATTTACATGTATATTTACTTTCTCTCTCATTGGAAAATTGGATTTTTGTTCCTGCTTAATTTTGAACATCACTTGTTTTTTTGTTTGTTTTGTTCTTTTTAAATAAGGAGCACTATCCCAGTGTCTTTAAAAATAGACTGTTTTCTACTTTGCCTTCTGGTGAAATGAATTCTGGATCTGAAATGAGACATTATGGAATAAACAAGGAACTGCTGCCCAGTGAGTTATAGCAGAGAATAAAGAGACATCCAGAGAAGATTTAGAAAATATTTTCCTTGTGAGACTGTGTAAGTTTAGGCCGAGCAGGGTGGCTCACACCTGTAATCCCAGCACTTTGGGAGGCCGAGGCAGGTGGATCACGAGGTCAGGAGTTCAAGACCAACCAGGCCAAGGTGGTGAAACCCCGTCTCTACTAAAACTTCACAAATTAGCCAGACGCAGTGGCAGGTGCCTGTAATCCCAGCTACTCGGGAGGCTGAGACAGGAGAATTGCTCGAACCAAGCAGCAGAGGTTGCAGTGAGCCGAGATCACGCCACTGCTCTCCATCCACCCTGGGCAACAGAGTGAGACTCTGTCTCAAAAAACAAAACAAAACAAAACAAACCCCAAAACATTATGTAAGCTTAAAAAGCCCTTAAAATGTATCTATGGTAATATACTTAGAAATACCAGGAAAATGCGAAAATGACATTTAAAATGAAATGCAGTAAAAATAATTTGCAATCATTATGCATATAATTCTGAGGGAATTCTCCATATGGTTTGATAAGAATCTAATTATGGGAAAAATTTACCCAAGAAAATAAAATGGAACTTTCTCTCACAGATAACTGATAAGAAGTAGCCTAGAAAACAATATTGCTGAAACAAATAAAAATGAATCAAGGCCAAAATGCTTTAGATGCCCTTGAAAAAAATCAAGACGTTATTTAGAAGTATTTGGTAACTGTTTCCATAGCAGACTTCAGAAAATGGGCTTGCAGTCAATGTGGTTCTGTCTGTAAAACCTGGGTAGCAGTGTCAGTAACCATTTATTCTGTCATCATTTGGAAGTTAGAGAGAGCTGGCTTGGAAAATGGGGAGATTTATAGAAAAACAAAGCTTATTGTATATAAATAGCCTGAAAATTTGATGAAAATAGCCAATCGTACATAACCTAACCAGAAAAAAGAGGAGAAGAAATTATATACACATACAAAAGGTTCTAAATGGAATATATTTCAAAGTTACAACACCATGAGGGCCCAAAAGAGGATACTGTTGGATCAGTGAAATGTGATGGAATGATTTAGGTTGAATGATACCAGTTCCATGCTATTTGGTTACTGTAGCCTTGTAGTATAGTTTGAAGTCAGGTAACATGATGCCTCCAGCTTTGTTCTTTTTGCTTAGGATAGTCTTGGTTATGCGGACTCTTTTTTGGTTCCATATGAACTTTAAAGTAGTTTTTTTTTATGCCTGTTCGGAATATTTCTTTTTCTTTTTTTTATTATTATTATACTTTAAGTTTTAGGGTATATGTGCACAATGTGCAGGTTAGTTACATATGTATACATGTGCCATGCTGGTGCGCTGCACCCATTGACTCGTCATTTAGCATTAGGTATATTTCCTAATGCTATCCCTCTCCCCTCCCCCCACCCCACAACAGTCCCCAGAGTGTGATGTTCCCCTTCCTGTGTCCGTGTGTTCTCATTGTTCAATTCCCACCTATGAGAGAGAACAATTCTGTGAAGAAAGTCAATGGCAGCTTGATGGGAATAACATTGAATCTATAAATTACTTTGGGCAGTATGGCCATTTTTACAATATTGATTCTTCCCATTGATGAGCAGGGAATGTTTTTCCATTTGCTTGTGTCCTCTTTTATTTCCTTGAGCAGTGGTTTGTAGTTCTCCTTGAAGAGGTCCTTCACATCCTTTGTAAGTTGTATTCCTAGGTATTTTATTTTCTTTGTAGCAATTGTGAATGGGAGTTTGCTCGTGTTTTGGCTCTCTGTTTGTCTATTATTGGTGTATAGCATGCTTGTGATTTTTGCACATTGATTATGTCTCCTGAGACTTTGCTGAAGTTGCTTGTCAGCTTAAGGGGATTTTGGGCTGAGACAATGGGGTTTTCTAAATATACAATCACGTCATGTGCAAACAGAGATAATTTGACTTCCTCTCTTGCTATTTGAACACCTTTATTTCTTTCTCTTGCCTGATTGCCCTGGCCAGAACTTCCAATACTGTGTTGAATAGGACTGGTGAGAGAGGGCATCCTTGTCTTGTGCCAGTTTTCAAAGGGAATGCTTCCAACTTTTGCCTATTCAGTATGATATTGGCTATGGGTTTGTCATTAATAGCTCTTATTATTTTGAGATATGTTCCATCAGTTCCTAGTTTATTGAGTGTTTTTAGCAAGAAGGGTGTAAATTTTATTGAAGGGCTTTTCTGCATCTATTGAGATAATCATATGGTTTTTGTCATTGGTTCTCTTTGTGTGATGGATTATGTTTATTGATTTGCATATGTTGAACCAGCCTTGCATCCTAGGGATGAAGGGGACTTGATTATGGTGGATAAGCTTTTTTATTTTTATTTATTTTTATTTTTATTTTTTTGAGAAAAAGTCTCGCTCTTGTCCCCCAGGGTGGAGTGCAATGGCACGATCTCGGCTCACTGCAACCTCCCTCTCCCAGGTTCAAGTGATTCTCCTGCCTCAGCCTCCCGAGTAGCTGGGATTACAGGTGCGTACCACCACGCCCGGCTAATTTTTTGTATTTTAAGTAGACATGGGGTTTCACCATATTGGCCAGGCTTGTGGATAAGCTTTTTAATGTGCTGCTGGATTCAGTTTGCCAGTATTTTATTGAGGATTTTCGCATTTATGTTCATCAGGGATATTGGCCTGAAATTTTCTTTTCTTGTTGTGTCTCTGACAGGTTTTGGTATCAGGATGATGCTGACCTCGTAAAATGAGTTAGGGAGGAGTCTCTCTTTTTCTATTGTTTGGAATAGTTTCAGAAGGAATGGTACCAGCTCCTCTTTGTACCTCTGGTAGAATTCGGCTGTGAATCCATCTGGTCCTGGGCTTTTATTGGTTGGTAGGCTGTTAATTACTGCCTCAATTTCAGAACTTGTTATTGGTCTATTCAGGGATTTGACTTCTTCCTGGTTTAATCTTGGGAGGGTGTATGTGTCCAGGAATTTATCCATTTCTTCTAGATTTTCTAGTTTATTTGTGTAGCGGTGTTTATAGTATTCTCTGATGGTAGTTTGTATTTCCGTGGGATCAGTGGTGATCTCCCCTTTATTATTTTTATTGTGTCTGTTTGATTCTTCTCTCTTTTCTTCTTTATTAGTCTGGCTAGTTGCCTATCTATTTTGTCAGTGTTTTCAAAAAACCAGCTGCTGGATTCATTGATTTTTTTGAAGGGTTTTTCATGTGTCTGTCTCCTTCAGTTCTGCTCTGATCTTAGTTGTTTCTTGCCTACTGCTAGCTTTTGAATTTGTTTGCTTTTGCTTCTCTAGTTCTTTTAATTGTGATGTTAGTGTGTCAATTTTAGATCTTTCCTGCTTTCTCCTGTGGGCATTTAGTGCTATAAATTTCCCTGTAAGCACTGCTTTAGCTGTGTCCCGGAGATTCTGGTACATTGTGTCTTTGTTCTCATTGGTTTTAAAGAACTTCATTATTTCTGCCTCAATTTCATTATTTACTCAGTAGTCATTCAGGAGCAGGTTATTTAGTTTCCATGTAGTTGTGTGGTTTTGAGTGAGTTTCTTAATCCTGAGTTCTAATTTGATTACCTGTTGTCTGAGAGACTGTTATGATTTCCTTTCTTTTGCATTTGCTGAGGAGTGTTTTACTTCCAATTATGTGGTTGATTTTATAATAAGTGCTATGTGGTGCTGAGAAGAATGTATATTCTGCTGATTTTGGGTAGAGAGTTCGTAGATGTCTATTAGGTCCACTTGATCCAGAGCTGAGTTCAAGTCCTGAATATCCTTGTTAATTTTGTCTCGTTGATCTATCTAATATTGACAGTGGGGTGTTAAAGTCTCCCACTATTATTGTGTGGGAGTCTAAGTCTCTTTGTAAGTCACTCAGGACTTGCTTTATGAATCTGGGTGCTCCTGTATTAGGTGCATATATATTTAGGATAGTTAGCTCTTCTTGTTGCATTGATCCCTTTACCATTATGTAATGCCCTTCTTTGTCTTTTTTGATCTTTGTTGGTTAAAGTCTGTTTTATCAGAGACTAGGATTGCAACCCCTGCTTTTTTTTCCTTTCCATTTGCTTGGCAAATCTTCCTCCATCCCTTTATTTTGAGCCTATGTGTCTCTTTGCACATGAGAGAGGTCTCCTGAATACAGCACACCAATGGGTTTTGACTGTTTATCCAATTTGCCAGTCTGTGCCCTTTAATTGGGGCATTTAGCCTATTTACATTTAAGGTTAATATTGTTATGTGTGAATTTGATCCTGTCATTATGATGCTAGCTGGTTATTTTGCCCCTTAGTTGATGCAGTTTCTTCATAGTGTTGATGGTCTTTACATTTTGGTTTGTTTTGCAGTGGCTGCCCTTAACATTTTTTCCTTCTTTCAACCTTGGTGTATCTGGCGATTATGTGTATTGGGGTTGTTCTTCTCGAGGAGTATCTTTGTGGTCTTCTCTTTATTTCCTGAATTTGAATGTTGGCCTGTCCTTGCTAGGTTGGAGAAGTTCTCCTAGATAATATCCTGAAGAGTGTTTTCCAACTTGGTTCCATTTTCCCCATCACTTTCAGGTACACCAATCAAATGTAGGTTTGGTCTTTTCACATAGTCCCATATTTCTTGGAGGCTTTGTTTGTTCCTTTTCATTCTTTTTTCTCTAATCTTGTCTTCACACTTTATTTCATTAAGTTGCTCTTCAATCTCTGATATCCTTTCTTCCACTTGATCGATTCACCTGTTGATACTTGTGTATGTTTCACGAAGTTCTCGTGCTGTGTTTTTCAGCTCCATCAGGTCATTTATGTTCTTCTCTAAACTGGTTATTCTAGTTAGCAATTCCTCTAACCTTTAACCAAGGTTCTTAGCTTCTTCGGTTGGTCCATTCTTGAAGGTAACACTGTAATAGACAAACATTTCTTTTGGGGGAACAAACTATATATCTCCAATTTTTAGTTCAGTTTTGTATCATGTGAAGTAGAATAGTGCACCAAGTAGTGTCAAAAGATGACTTGTGAAGTATCCACACTGCCACTTACTAAATGTGTGATCTTTGGCAAATTTATAAAACTGCGTTTATGAGTAGGTATAATAGTATCTACCTTACTGGGTTATTGTGAGGCTCAAAGGAGTTAACAAATGTGAATATACTATACAAATACTTAGTAAAAGCCTGCAATGCTAAAATAGTTTAATTCTCTCCTTTAGCTGAGCCAAACTAAAATCCTGTAAATCAGTAGCTTATTTCACAGTCTTCTGAAATTTAACAATTTCCAAGTAGGCTTAGCATTGGAAAGTTATTTCACCATGGAATAGAGTATGGGGGAAACTTAATAGTCATGAGGGACTATTGCTTATCAGTAGTTTGGTTTAATGGAGATGCTAATTTGTAATGTACCATCATATTTTAAAAACTCAATTAGCTTTCTGCGGGCAATTTTGCATTAAATGCATTCTATTAATTCTCTAGAATAATTTTTTGCTTGGTGACTTTAGTCTCTGAGAACAATAACCATCAGTTGCTCTGTTCACTAGACCTTTCTTTTGTAGATTTCAGTGTCATTGCCACTTGACCTTACTTTCTCGTAAGAAAAACTTTTCAGATCTTGGCTTCAAAGGTGCTGAAAAGAAAAATTTGGCATTTATAGTATGTTTTATTGAATCAAAAGAAAAACCTGGTAAATTAAGTGAAAAAAGAAAATAAAACTTTTTTTTCAATTTAATTGAGCTAATAAGACAGCTGCCAAAAATGACTATGATGACATATAGTGGATTTTTACAAAAGCATTGGATAGAATATATATGGTTCTTTCAGTTGGAATGAAGAGCACAGTTCTTTGAATTCAGTCTGGTTCTGTGCTGAATGTCTTTGTTTAAAATTTCTGTATTTTACACTTTTGGTCCTGTCTTTCCTATTGTGACAAGTTGCTACGTTCTCATGCCACCTTGATTAATCCTATATGAATTTTGTTGTGAACGTTTGTATATAAATATCAATTTATTCAATTTCATGTGAAAATCCTGGCTCCCTCCTCACTTTTGAAGCAGATTCAGATGTAAACTGTCTTTTTAATTATCTTCTTTATTTATTTAACACGTGTTTTGTATGTAAAGAAAAAAAAACCATTAATTTTCCAAAGTCCTAATCATGGTATATGGAAAGATCTTTTTGTGTTCACATAGAAAGGTTTTCTAGTTTCTAAGTGGATTTAGTATGTTAATCTGTTCATAGTAAATACTGGGAATGTTGTATTATTAATATTTTCACATAATAACCAGCGGATTTCATGAAATGCTTATGTAACCATAATTTCACAATAAAACAGGTAAAACAAGAATATTTTAAATATAATTTTTATGTCACATTTGGTTTTTAAAATAAAATGGGATGATCAGATTTTCAAAAAGCAAGTGGCAGAATTGTCTTTGATTATTGCCCCCAAATCACTTTTAGTGAATTTTAATAATATGTACTTAGTTTTAAACGTTTGTTTTAGGTGTTATTTCTGTGTTTTTACCCTTACTCCTACCATTCCGTGTATGACTCAAATAATCACTTCTAATTATTCTTGATAACATTCAGTGCTTTTTTTCCTTTTTTTAATTTATTGACATGGTTTTGAATATCATGGTATTTTTCCTGTAAATTACTTCCTTAAAGAGATTCTAGGAATCAATCTGTATATATGTTATACTATTCTTATCAACAGGAGAACTCATGATTTTTTAAATGAAATAGTAAAAGATGAAAATATAACCTGAAATGGATAACAGAACATAAACTGAATGGGCAGAAATAAAGACAGTTAAAGAAAAAATGTGGTAAAGGAAAAAGAAACAGGTCCTAGGGGATTATTTTAGGACACAATAGACAATGTAATACAGTAAAAAAAGAAAAACAGGGACAAAAGTCCTGAAGATAGGTGGGAAAAAATAGCAAGAATGTATATTTAGGCAAGGCAGGAATAAAAAGTCAAAGGCTATGAGAAAACAAGATTTATTTAAAAATCCAAGTAAAGAGTTGAAACATTTGTAATACATTGAGAATAACTGAACTACAAAACATATAGGAAAATATTCACAGAGGCAAAAACATTAAAAAGAATTTTAAAGTGTATTACGTTTCCACTCAGATTATTTCTATTTTTGAAAAATGGCTATATTCAGATTAACGATTACCACAAAGTAATGTTTCTATAGTATAATTTACAGTCATAGAGTTTATGTGTTTAAACTAATGCCATCAGAATGAAAAAGGACATTATTAAAGATATTATCTAAAGGTAAAGACCCAATCTAGAGAATATATTTGAAGGGAAACTTTCTTATTACGCTACAACACCAGCTGTCCTAAAGGCTTTATAGAACATAATTGTGATTAAGCAGCACTCCTGCTGCTGGTGTAGGAGTTATAGCCAATAATAATGTATTGACATTTATATGGTTGTGATGCTCTGACCTGAACTTGCGTAACTAGTGCCCTAGTAATTGCCAAGTGTTTCACATTCACTGTAATGCCAAGATAAAAATAGCAAAGTTGATTAAATACAGTTAGATGTTAATATAAAATAATAAAGTTAAGTACTTCATATAATGTTGTTCCTGACAATTTGTTTTCCTCACTGAGTAAGTGAATGCAATTTATGGAAAAATAGCCCTTCATATTATTTCCCTAAAGTTAGTCACCATGAATAATTAGTCTTTACTAAGCAGTTATTAAATCTTCACTCGCATTGTAAATCAGTTGAAAATGAGGAGCAATAGGAGAAAGCAAGATTAGATTTTTAGAATGCTATTTTATTGTGCGTTTTAAGCTACTAGGTCACCAGGTTTTTGTATTATTGTAATATATCAGATAATAAAATTTGATTTATTTAAACCTTCTCTTAAACATTTTCACGTTCTCCAATGCTCAAGAATCTGTAAAAAGTTGAATATTTACTTACAGTTCTATTAAGTTTTCCTCCAAATCGGATATTTCCCTCACTTCCTTATTTTGTGATAATAAACGTACTAATGGATGCTTTCATTGATGGGCCCCTACTTAAGGAAAATGAAAACTAAAAATGATTCTGGTTCTTTAAAAGTTTATTCCTATGGCACCATCGTGTAAGCATACATATGGGACAGTAAAAATGGAAGACGACACATTAAATGACATTATTATAAAATGCAATACTCTTGGAATGATCCCTTATTAAATTAGGCTGTATGATGTGAGATGAATTTCCCCGATCCCTAATCCATCACTGGAGAAATATTAAAAGATAGGTCTCAACTGGTATTAGAATCGCACTCAGTCTCTACTTTCATTATTTTGAATTAGGGTGCTACTGGGGGAAAGCCTCTTAATGAGAATTAGAGTGATTCACTGGCCTTCTTTTGGATTTTGACAAGTAAAATATTAACTCTTCAGTCACAGCTGTCTGAATTAAAATACTTGGCAGCCGCAGATGCACAAATTAAATTGGCCTTTATGTTTCCATATTGCTGACCTCCTTAGAGGCAAAGACATCAAACTCAACAATAACAAAAAAGTCACAGTGTGTCATTTCTTGGAAGAAAATATATTTATTGAAGTTTTTATAGTTGTTTAAATTTTAACATATAATTGAACAACTCTAAGACATTTTGAAGTGAAATTTTGTTTTAATTATAAATTACATAAACTTCAGCCACACATCAGTTATTTTAAGCCATTAACTAGTTGTTAAAATAATCAGCGATGTTTTGGGGGTTTTCTTGCCTGTTTAAATCCCATTACTCAGAACTGTGAGTTGAATATCAGAGTAAATACAGTGAATTCAGCATCAAAACATTTAAAGCACATTTACTTGGAAATACACACAAAGATTTATCCCTCTTTTCAATCCAAAAATAGATTGCATTGAAGATGAAAAATTAATTTAGTGGAATTGATTTTCTCCTAAACATGGTGTTCAAATTTAACATTTATTGTATAACTAAACAAAAAAATAAAATCTAGGTTTGTTGTTTTTAAAAAATAATGGCAATTTATACCTATGTCTCACTCAATGGAGTTAGTGATTTGAGTGAATACTCCACAGAGTCAGTAATTTATAGAGTAATTCAAATAATGATTTAAAAAAATCTGGCCTGTCATTACATACTGGT